>NW_021624291.1:0-2536 GCF_004785775.1 Grammomys surdaster
AAAAACAGTCCTGTGCCCAGCCAATGCATTGGTAGTCAAAGACAATCTATTGTGACAAAAAGCAAAAGTTCCTTCCAT
This sequence comes from Grammomys surdaster, assembly GCF_004785775.1. Lineage (NCBI taxonomy): Eukaryota > Metazoa > Chordata > Mammalia > Rodentia > Muridae > Grammomys > Grammomys surdaster. Next base: position 79 of record NW_021624291.1, read on the forward strand.
TGTGGGACAAAATAATGAGTTGGGGCAAAGACAAAGAGTCCAGTTGGTTGTCAGTGATGGAACTGTCAACCAGATGGAAGCTCTAGAGGTGATGTTCCTAGAAAAGAAGCTACACAGAAAAGCATGGCAGTGGGAATCATAATCAGGCACAGGGCACCGGCCAGTAGAGCCCATTCACAATGCATCACTTCTTCCTCTTAATGCACAAAAGGCAATAACAGTGCATGGTATGGGGTTGTTTTGTGTTGTCACAGGAGATAAGAGACAGAATCTCAGACTTAGATAGACCCACTCTCAAGGTTCACTTCCTCTGGTTTAGATGTTTTCACCAAAATATTGTCTAAATATAATTCCCACTGTGGGGACAAAAAGTGTGAGTCTGAATTTAATGTTGCATGGAGGATGGCCTTTTGTGGAGAAAAAAATAGAGATAAAGGAGGAATAAGAGTGGGGCTCTAATCCAGCAGTGCTGCATGTCTATGAGAAGAGGAAGCCTGCGTGGATACACAGTCCTTGTTATGTGATTCACTGCCTCAGATCTCTGAAGATTCTCCACTAGGAAAAGAAATTTCTCACTAGTTCTAGCTGCCTCAACTTGAACTTCCTGCACAGTGGAATCTATGGGCTGGGTAAACCTTTTAACATCGCCCCATCTGTCATATATAGTTATGAGCTTAGTCATTGCTTGTTTATTTTTGAAGAATATAGATCTAAGTTTATCACTCCATTTACATTTATGATCTGCCATTGTCTTTTACAGAACATGACCCTAAAGTCCACAGACAGGACCAGCCTGTAGTTCCACCCTCCACTTCTCTCCTACTACTAGACCAATCACCTTACTGACTCCATGCTCACAGTTTCAGAACCCTAGATGTGTGCCTCACCCTTAGAATGTAGCTCGAAGTTCAATCTCTTTGATCACCCTAACTAATATATCTCAGCTCACCCTTCCAATATCATAGAGTCTAATGTGTGGCAGATGCTCCATTGCCTTGCCATGTAGGTGAAAACATAATATTTATGCGGGTTTTCCAAGATCCTAGCCAAATGTTCCCATAGACTTGTTTCAATATTTCTAAGGACCAACTTCCATACTGCTGAGGCATCCATTACCTCAAGACAGCATTCTTTGAGAGTTCCCTGTGTTAATTCACAGACCTTGTGTCCTGATCTCCCGTGGCCACACTCTTCCTGCATCTTTGACCGTTCCATCACCCAGACTGGTCTTTTTCATAGAGAATGAAGCCTCAGGTTTTTTTTAACTATTTCATGAAAAAGATAATACAGGTCACTCTCAGATGTCATAATATTTTTCTATGTTCCTTTTACTGTGCAGGTGTGTGACTTGCCTGAGATACATGTACTTAAGATTCACTATCAAGTAGTGAAGTGGTAGGAACACATATATTTTAAATTCAAAGCAGAGAAACCTCAAGTTGAATCTTATCTGATAGATTTCATTTTTCTGAAATATTTCACTATGAAGTTTAGTTTCAACCTTTCAAAATCAACAAATTTCCTAAGATGTCAGCTATGGAAACCTCTATAAACACCCTCTATGCATTTTTATTCAAGACTAAGAATTTTAGCTACTTACTGATGATTTTTATACTGCTATTGTACACGTATCAACTCTGATTTTTTCTGTCTTTAAATACACATATTTTCTCAGACTTCTTCCAGTTTTTTTCTGACTTGCACTAATTATTGATATCTGTACTTAATTCACAAGTTAGCATTATTAAAACTCCAAATCAATTGTTTTGCTATACATCATCATTAATATCTATGAAAAGTCATGTGACTAAATTCTTACCTGAGCTGGACTGAAGCTGACTGATGACAGCATATGTTACATATGTATGAGGACACCAGTCTAAGCACCAGTACCGTCACACAAGCAAGTAAGTCAAGTAGCAAACTAACTGCTTTAACTTGTTTTCTGTTGTGACACATCATTGACCAAAAGTACCCTGGTGAGGAAAGGGCTTATTAGGCTTACAGGGTACAGCCTACCACGGAGAGTCCTCTCCTCAATTAGCAATTAGCAAAATACTCCACAGACCTACCTGCCAGACAACCTGGCAGAGGCAATTCTTCAGATGAGCTTCGATCCCTACAAGTCTGTCTAGCTCTGTTTCAGGTTGACAAAAACTAGAAATGACACTAACAGAAGCTAAATAGTTATAGTTCCACCTTATCAAAACTTAGTCACATTCAGAACTTGTGGTTCAGGACTACTAACCCCAGCACCCCAGAGGCTCAGGCAGAAGGCTCATAAGCTTAAGATTGGCCTTCCCTACATGGTGAGTTCAAGACTAGTCTGAACAATATAGTGAAAGCCTATTTCAAAAGAAAACCATCCTCGCTGTCTGGTTCTGTAGAGCTCTAGTCCCAAATACATGTTGACCATGTTCATTATGAATATTGGTGTAGTTTTCTGCATGCCAAGGTC
>NW_021624292.1:0-3953 GCF_004785775.1 Grammomys surdaster
TGGGTAGCAATGTACACAGACTCAGTTTTGATGAGTCGTCACCCATCCCTGGGAGAGCCTCTCAGTTTTGTAGACACCCATGTCCCCATGAATAATCTTTCATGTGCTCCAGCGATCATAGATGGGGTGGATGTTGGGGAGGGCCAACTCAGAGCCCTGGATCTGGACCCAGGTGGGAGCTGAGCTGGTGAGCCCTCCAGCTCTACAACACCCGAGCCAGCGCTCTGCCTCTGCCCAGGTGAAGGGCAGTACCTGCTCTCTCAGTCACACACACGTGGGCAGGCAGGCCTTCATCATGCCACTAGAACCAGCTTTATGGTACTGCCCAGGCAAGATTTGAGGTAGAGCCATGGCCTCAGGTGGCAGAGCAGGCTACTCACATGAACCTGTTCCTCACCAACCAGTTCCCCCTCTCTTCAGTGCACACACCATTCTGCATCTCTTTCTCTCCCATCTCTCCAACACATACCTGCTCATCATAATGGCCCCCAGTGCAGAAAATGTCTTCTACCTGGTAGAGGAAGACTTCTTCATGTGCCTGATGATTCAAGGTTGAGCATCACTGCCAGAACTCAAACTAAACTCACACTGGCTGCTGTGTTTGATCAGGGCTCGGGAATGTGTATGTTGTTTTGTGAGAAGCTTCCTGGGTGTCCCATTGAAAGTGTACATTTTGGTTTTTTAATATCTTTAGATACAATGCTCTGTTATCATTCATGTCTCAGGGATGTCTAGACGGATACCCTCTCTCGGCTGTATGAGTTCTCAGCAGCTGACCAGTCCTCCCGGCTGGCCTTACTACCTGTTGGCTTCACCAGGCACATGAATGAGTGACCCCTGTTCACAGTAGAGCTTCCTTCTCAGGGTCAGGATTTGTTACTCAAGACAACTGGGTCTCTCCCTGTTGTCAGTCACTACCACATGCAGACGCTGTTGTTGGACCTGGAAGAAACGTAGACATTCCTCTGTCCTTTTCCGTACAGACTGATGTGACTGCAGAGCTGGCCAATTGCATCCTGGAAGAATTCTAATGAGGCAGTTCTAGGGGATTTCCTTCCCCCCACCCCCGCCACACACACACATGCACACACCCATGCACAAAGAAAAAATAACTTTCATGCATCTCTCTTTTATTTTGTCTCACTAGATGGCTTAAATGTGAATCTGTAACATCCAGAGCGCTGGCAGCCACATCCTGCATGAGAGGAGAGTAAGGCATCACCAAGAAGACAATGCTGAGCTGTAACATTTGGTTTTTTTGATGTGCTGAATTAACCAACTGGAAAGTGCTTGTCCCAGGTCTTCCATCTGAGACAGAGCTTTCCTCCTTACTTGAGCTGCTCTCATTGGCTTAATCAGCTGCTGGCAGACAAAGACATCTCACTGATACAGACTTCACAAGTTGTTGGTACAGAATTCAGAGGCAATGGTCAATGCTTTCTGAACATTTCACACACACACACACACACACACACGTGCAGAAGGATCACACAGTAAGTGCCATGTTTTGAGAGGGAATGTTGTCATACAGCAATGAAGACAGATTTGCCCAGGATGCTAAAGTCAGGAGGTTGTGATAAAGAAACCAACGTGAGGACCGAAGGATGCTGAGCCTAGACAAGAGCTGATGTGGAGGATGTGAACAGCACCAGGAGACAGATTTTCGAGAGAAGGGGGAACTGTGTGAGATGGTCAAGGTCACACAGGTCCATGTCCCCTCCTCTGGTGTAGAAAGTGTGCCTGTGACTATGGGAAGAAACAGGAAAGAAAAAACAGAGACAGAACAGACTCAGGGCAGCCATCTTGGTGCAGAGAGATCAAGAGAAGCCTGTGATGTTCAGGTCTTAGTGGGGGTGATGCTGAAGGGAAGTAGGGGAAACTCCTGCATTGTGCTCTGAATTTACCGTCAACTTATACTGAGAGTTTTGCAAAAGGGTGTGTTTGCCACAGTGAACAAATATACAACTATAAAGTAATAAAAACCAGGTGCCAGAGCCTTGGGAAAAAAATAGAAACTCTTGTGTCTGTCAGATGCAGGTAAAGGCACAGAGAGATTTTCTGAGGAGTGTCTGTGTCTCTAGGTAGCTAAAAGTTCTCACTCCAGTTGGAGGTCACACCTGTGCCTCTAACCTTGGAGTTGATGAAACCAAGTTCTATCATTCCACTGCTTCTGCCTTGTAAAAATAACCATATTCTGAGCTTCCTTATCTGTCATGCTTTAATATAAAGTATAGAAGTATCTAACAGTGCCTCACACAGGAGTAGATCATCATTACTGTAATCTGATTTGTTGGTGTTTGTGTTTGTGAGAGAGAGGGGAGGGGTATGGGGGGAGTCAGTCAGAGAGAGAAAGAGACGGAGGGGATGGGGGATCAGTTCATGTCAAGCCCAGAGGGCAAGCTCAGAAACTGTTCCTCAGATAGCATCTGTAAGGGTTTCTGTTGAGGATTGGTTCTAATGCTTTGAATTAATCCAGCCCCCAAAAATGGGAATCTGTGTGTCCAAATGCTGAAGGTCCTTGTCCCCAGTTGTTTTTTAGTTGATCAATAAAGAGCCATTGGCCAATGGATGGACAGGTAGACTGAGGTAAGACTTGGAGATTTGCTCGAGCGAGAACCAGGAGAGAGGAAGGAGGCAGAATCACCATGAGAGGGCTGTAGGAGGACGGACCAGCCATGTACGAATTCGGGAAGTGGCTCTAGTGGCCATTTCCTCCACCTGAGTTTTGGGGAGCAGAGATGTGATATACAGTTTAAAGGATGTTCACTCCAGAATACTGGAGGGGAGTGTTTGATGGTCATGGGAAGGATTAAGAGTGTCCAGCCATTAAGCTAGTTAAGGCATAAATAATAAAATTAACCGGAATGTGCGTCTTTTATTAGTGAATCCAGATAGCTCTTGGGCGGGTCTATGCATGTGACCCATCGGTAGCACAGAGCAGGTAACTACTGCAACAGGTTGGGTTTTTTAGACAGAGTATCTCACTTGCCCTGACATCCCCAGGGCTGACTGGCCAGTGATCCCCAGGGTCCCCTTCTCTTCAGCTCTCCAGTTTTGGGATTCTCAGCAGGTATTGCTATGCCTGGGATTACCCACGGGAGTTCTGTGGATCAAATCCAGGCCTTGATGTTCTCAAGGAAAATATTTCACCAGCTGAACTTCCCCCAACCCTGGCCTGGTTATTATGTATAAGGACTTAACTCTGCTTTTTTTTCCCAGGGTAGCACAAGTCCAGAGAAATCTGCCATTGGAAGACAATCTGTTTAAAGCTCATCTCTTTTAGTAAGCGCTATGTGCTTTGCTAGTCTCTTCATGGCTGCCTGCATCTCCTGGTTCCTGAGCGTGTAGATCATGGGGTTTAGCATGGGGGTCAAGACCGTGTAGCTGATGGACACAGCTTTGTCCAAGGGAAAGGGACTGAAGGGCCTGGAATAGATATAGATGCAGGGAATGAAGATCATAGACACCACGATGATGTGGGTGGTGCAGGTGGAGGCCGCCTTCCTCCTTGCCTGCCCTGAGTGTGACCTCAGCATCACCAGGATGACAGTGTAGGAGACCAGAAGGAGGAGGAACCAGATGAGGACCAGCATCCCACTGTTGGAGATCATGAGGAGCTCCAGGAGGGAGGTGTCCGTGCAGGCAAGTCTCAGCACTTGGGGGACATCACAGTAGAAGTTATCCAGGACATTGGGGCCACAGAAGGGCAATGGGAGTATCAGAGACAACTGGACAATGGAATGAGCAAAGCCTCCTACCCAGGCAGCCACCACCAGCCCCATGCACAGCCTGGTGTTCATGATGGAGACGTAGTGGAGGGGCCGGGAGATGGCTATGTAGCGGTCATAGGCCATCACTGAGAGGAAGAAGACTGTCCCACCTCCCAGAAGGTGGAAGAAGAAGATTTGTGCCATGCAGCCTCGGTAGGAGATGGTCTTCTTCTCAGAGAGGAA
>NW_021624293.1:0-3657 GCF_004785775.1 Grammomys surdaster
AAGAACTGAAGCTCCCAGATCTCTGAGAACCCCAGGAAGACGAACTCAGACACCCACGTGAGGTTCCCCGGTTCCATGGTGTCTTCTGCATGCGCCTAAGGAAAGGACTGACTGACACAAGCGTGTGAAGTGACTCCTTGCCCTATTAGCATGCAGGGCTCTGGCTGAGGTGTTCCTTACGATGGGCATCCTCATGTGAAGACCATGATGCTCCCTGCTGCCTTCTCTCTGAAGAATCCATAAGTAGATATTGCCACACACATTCAGGAGACAGTGTTTCAGTTTTGTATTTGTTTGCTTTGCTTCTTGCGACAGGGTCTTGTTATGTAGCTCACACTGTCATTAAACTCAAGATCCTCCTGCCTCAGCCTTTCCAGCGCTGTGCTGACAGTGGTGTGGTAGCATGTCAAGTCCCATAGATACCTTAAAGCGACACAGAAGAGTTTGCATCCTGCCTGTCCAAATCTGAAAGGCAGTGGGAAGACACTCAGTGAGCCTCTCTCGAATAAATTTCAGGTTTTATTTTCCTTGAGATTTCAGCAAAAGCAGGTGACTTGTTTTATTAGGATCCCAACTAGCACGCCAGTAAAGTGGGAGCATCAACAACAAAGCTTCATTTTTCTCATTTTCTGTGGGATAAAGAGAAAGGCACACATAAACCCCTGTAACCGTGCCTGGAAAAGTGCGCATGCTCAGGGTCTCAGCGCCCCAGTCTCCAGCCTCCCTTAGTCCAGTCTCTACTTGTTTCTATCAGTTTTGATACATTTAGCACATCCCAGTGTTAACAAACCTTTTATGTTACTAGTGCTTCCTCCTCAACTCAATCACGTGGTCCTGGGAACAAGGGTTTGGCTTACAAATGTATTTGTTCCCAGCAGAGCTCGGGACCTGATGATAGAGAGAACTTAGCATGAAGCACTTGGTGGAAGCAGGGTAAGCAAATAGTGATAGGATGAATAATTTCTTGTTATCTTAGGGTTGCTATGGTGAAGCACCATGACCAAAAGCAACGTGGGGAGGAAAGGGTTTCCTTCACTCACGGTTCCATGTAACAGTTCATTATCAGAAGCAATGAGGGCAGGAACTCAATCAAGCTGGGCAGGAACATGGAGGCAGGAGGGGATGCCATGGAAGGGCGTTGCATAGATGGTTGCTCCTAATGGCTTGCTAAGTCTGCTCTCTAATAGAACCCAGGACCACCAGCCCAGGGGTGGCATCACCCAGAATGTTGGGCTCTCCTCAGTCACCAATTAGGAAAGTCAATCAAGCTTTGAGGACCAATCACAGAGGCATTATACAACTCAGGTGCGCATTGTATTCATTGAAATTATATGAATCAAAATTGTGCACAGTGAGAAAAATACATTAGTGACAAGCATTAATAAAGAAGAGAGCATGAATATGAGAGAGACAGAGAGCGAGAGCGAGAGCGAGAGAGAGAGCGAGAGAGAGAGAGAGAGAAGCACACATTGACTTTAGGCTCTGCCACATCTGAATAGAAATTCAAGTAAACTTGATTTAAAATCCTTGGATTTTTTTCTGATATACTTATAATAAATTCTACCTTTTATGGGAGGGGAAGAAACGTGTCCTGCAGCCAGATCTATGGAGGCACTTCCTGACTTGAGGCTCCCTCTTTTTAGATGACTCTAGCTTGTGTCGAGTTGACAGAAAACTAGCCAGCACACTTGTCAAGTAACCATCAGACACATTTGGAGCCTCCATGGCATCCGGCTGCTTCCCATGCCTCAGCACAGAAGCCTCTTAATTGATGAGTTTCCATAGGGCACATATAAGGCAAGAGCGAGCTGGAGTTGGAGGATTTGGGAAATCAGAGCTAGATGGTGACTCGTGTTGGAAGAGGATTCAGAGAGGTCTTCTGGGAGCATACTGAATTTAGCAGACATAAAAATCTAAGACTAGAGGGGAAATACATTGCTGAATAAAAGACATTGGAATAGCCGAAGTGCAGGGAGTCAAGGGCAAAAAAGAACTGAGGAAATAGTGTAGGAAAGGAGGAAAGTAGATTTGTTAGGGTTGAAGAGAGGAGCTGGAAAGTGAGTGAGACAGATGTGGTGCCAGAGTGTGCTCCCCATGCCTGCCCTGTGCTCCCCATCCCTGCCCTGTGCTCCCCATCCCTGTGCTGTCTCATGCTCCCATCCCTGTCCCGTGCTCCCATGCCTGCCCTGTACTCCCCATGCCTGCCCCGTGCTCCCCATCCCTTCCCTGTCTCATGCTCCCATCCATTCCCCATGCTACCCATCTCTTCCCTGACCTGTGCTCCCCATCCCTGCCCTACCCTGTGCTCCCCATCCATGCCCTGCCTCATGCTCCCATTCCTGCCGGTGCTCCCCATGCCTGCCCTGTCTCATGCTCTACTACTTGTTCTGCTCCTGCCTATTGTAATCCATTCTGGATCCCAGGCTCTATCTTCTCAGCCTTGCTTTTGTGCTCATCCATTCCTGCGTCCTTCCACACAGCAGCCTAGGAGAACTCTCCAAATGGAGGTGTGATCGTGCTCCTTTCTTGTCATAAAAACAAATGACCATCTAATGCCCTCAGCTTAGAACTCCAACTCTAAAAGTGTGTATAAAGTGAATATAAAGGCAGTGTAAATGACATGTCTCCAACTGTGTGTGCAATTCCCTCTCAGCATTACGTGCCAGGCTACAGGAGTCACCGCCATATACCACCCCTGTGTAATCAGTGCCCCGTCACCCAAGAACCCATAGGCATCTAAGGAATCCATAGTTCCACGTATACCATCCCTTCAACTAAGTCTGTGTCTTTGGTATGAACTCCTGTTTCCTTAAATAACTCTTGTTAGGAATCCAACCCAGAAACACCCAGATGCACCTTCTCTCTGGCTCTTTTCCCTGCATCCCCCACAAGCACTAACTGCATCTACCCAGGCTCCACTCATACTTCCCAAGCATCTCTGGGGCCTCAACGACCATTTTTCCTGACACCTGCTTAAGCATATCTTAAACTCAGTAACAAGATCTGTGACACAAACTCTGATTTAGTAGTTGCTCAAACAACATCTGCCAGCTTCCTGGAATGTCATGACTTGACCATGCTCTGCAGACTCTGAGGAGACTTGTGTGAAGGTTTTGCTTGCTCTCCAGACTCTGAGGAGACTTGTGTGAAGGTTTGGTTCTTCTTCTCTATCTTCTGCTCTCAGCATCCTCCCTCCTCACAGCAGGGTCCATTGATTCTAAGTATAGTTGTTCCATGTGGGACCTGGAACACCTGTTTGCACCATCACCAGCTCCATGCCCGCTGTACCTCCATCTCCCTCACACTCCAGGCTGACTCTAGTCAAGTCTGTGCCCCTCACTCATTCTTACCTACCGACCAGGTCCTTCTAACAGCTGACCTGTGTGCGGGGGAGCAAAGCCCTTTCTCTCACCATACTTCAGCCCAGTATGGACTTTATGGCTTACACCTTCTTGGAGGTCCCTTGCTATGACTTCAGCTTTCCAGTCAGTCCTTGGCCATCCCTCATGTGTGCTGCATGTTAGGACCCTAGAGAAACAGGGAATGTCCTGTGGGGAAACCTATTGGACAGGATTCAGGAGGTAGAGCTGAGATCATTACCACTGGGACCAGGCCAGCCAGGGGACCTGTTAAAAAGTTTCTGTGTATCTCAAAACA
>NW_021624294.1:0-3666 GCF_004785775.1 Grammomys surdaster
AAGAACTGAAGCTCCCAGATCTCTGAGAACCCCAGGAAGACGAACTCTGACACCCACGTGAGGTTCCCCGGTTCCATGGTGTCTTCTGCATGCGCCTAAAGGAAAGGACTGACTGACACAAGCGTGTGAAGTGACTCCTTGCCCTATTAGCATGCAGGGCTCTGGCTGAGGTGTTCCTTACGATGGGCATCCTCATGTGAAGACCATGGTACCACCTACCTCATCTCTGAAGAGCTGACAAGTAAGTTCTGGAATACACATTCATGAATTAACTTAAAGCTGTCCAGAAGGATATGCAACTTTCCCTCCCAAGATCCACACAGTAGTGAGAAGACAGAGCGAGATGCTCTAGAATGAACTTCAGGTATTCCTTTGTTTTGGTTTTTCCAGAGTTAAGCAGGAATGACTAACTTATTTCTTTGGAATTTCAGTTTCAATATATGAAACTGGGAATGGGAAAAAGCTTTCTTTCCTGGGTTTTCTGTTGGGGTGAATGGAACAACACATTTGAAATTCTTACAAGCGGTGCCTGGAATAAGCAGTACCCACAGTGAGCCCTCAGTGAGCCCTCAGTGTGTCCCTGTGTATGCCTGTCTCCCCCTTCCAGCCTTTAGAATGTTCACACAGCATTTAGACAGTCACAATATTAGCAGACTTCTCTGTGTCTGCGTTTTTCAGTACAAGTCATAAGGTCCTGGGAACATGGATCTGGTTGGTCCTCAAAATTCATTTGTTCCTAGCAGTGGGCTTCTTGGTAATTGGTAGTACTTCTTTAGGATCTGCTGTTGCTTGTAGGGTGGGTGAATAATTATAGAACATCTGGATCCTTGTAGAGAAGCCTCTGCACACAGTTAGATATTTGGTATGGAGTTGCTTCCCTAAGACAGGCGCCTCTTGCTCGGTGAGGCTCCACAGGAGGTGAGTAGACAACAGTGAGACAGAGATCGAGAGGTCCAAGCAAGTAAGCGATAGACCCTGGGTGCTGCTGGAAGGGATACTTGAAGCGCTTTTGAAAGGATAGCACTTTTACAAGATGTTACAAAGGCAAGAAAAGGGAAGGAGTTGGATGCGAGGGAATGGGAAGAGATGAAGTAAAGAAAGATTAAGAAAAAGGGAAACATGACGCACACAGCAGGAGAAATCGTGGGAAATGGAGGAAGCAGCAGGCAATGACGGACACGGTTAGACAGGCTGGTATAGAGAGGCAGAGACAGAGTGAGGGGTGCAGGCGCCTAACTCCCCTGACCACGCTCACTCTTTCCAGACTCTCTTCTCTGGTCTACTGCAGTCTGTTACTCTGGAGACCATTATCTTCTCATCCCTGACACCCCCGTGTTTCCACCTCACCCTCACTTCTCGCAGCTGCCTTCTGCGTGAGTGAGACCTTCGTGAATGTGCATCTGACTACTTTCAATGTCTGTCTAGTGCCCATGGCTTAACTCCATCTCCAAGTGGCTACCCGCAATGCTCTGAGCATAGAGCTGCGATAGAAAGACATGTTTACACACACACATGCTACTCCCTGTCAGTATTTCTTATGAGGCTACAAATGTCACCTCCATTTACCTTTGCAATTGTGTCACGAAGGACATATTTGCTATCTAAAGAATGGACGGTTTCCACATGGTTATTTCCATATCCTTGATAGTAGTTCCTGGTTGTTGTTGTTGTTTTAATACCTGTGTGAGGGAATAAATTCTTCATTTCTGAGTTCCAAAGACACTTTAAAAACACCCAACCATGGCACTTAGAATTTTCTCTGTGTCTCTATCAACTTCATTTTTAAATTATTTAACACTGTGAACCTAGCAGCAACCAAAGCAACTTAGAAGTTGTTTCAACAACATTAGCTAACTTCGTGAATAAGCCATTAATAAGGTAAGCTTGTTGTATGTGGCTGTATAGAGAATTTTGTATTGATTTTTCCTGGAAAGATGATTAGTTTTCAGCACCCTCCCTCTGAATCCTAGGGCCAGTTCTATGCTCAGATGTCTTCACCTGGGCACCCGCTATTAACATCACATCATCCACTCCTGCTGTGCCTGCAGTCTCTAGACAGATTCTCCTCAAGTGCATGCCACACTCACTCCCTCTTACTGGCAAACATATGCAAGGTCCTTTCAAACGCTGACTATGTCCAGGAGGCAAACCCCTTCCACTCACCTTACCTCAGCCCAGCAGGGGACTTCATGGATAGAGGTCCTTTGCCATGGCTTCTGTTTTCCAGTCCTCGGCCATCCCTCAAGTGTGCTACATGTGTGGGACCCTAGAGGAACAGGGATTATCCCAGGGGAGACCTATTGGACAGGGCTCAGGAGGCCCAGCTGGGCTTATTACTACTGAGTCCTGTGCAGCGGTATGGGACTTATTATAAAAAAGAAGTTTCTCTATGTCTCAGAGCATGTGTTCTCTGAGGGATTTTCTTTGTGGGCCAAAAGCACCAAAAGCATTGAGAATTTTGGAGATTTGTGTCATGTACAATTTGCTGACCAACTTCCGAAAGGACAAGAGGGTCTTCAACAGAAGGAGATTCTCTGGAAGTTTGAGAATATGTCTCCTAGCCTAGTAACTCTTAACCTTGACAGATCTTCAGTACTCTGAATTTTCTTATTGTAAAACTGTTTAATATTTTATTTTTAGTTTAATCATAGTTTTATCATTTACGTTTCTGTCTGTGAACACACACATTTGTTCACACACATACACACACACACACACACACACACACACACACCATTGTGTGCATACAGAAATTGAGGATAACTTCCAGGGGTCAGCCTTCTTCTGTCATGTGAGTTGTCAGTCATTGCAGGAGCTGCCTCTACCTGATGAGCCATCTCACTGGTTCAAAACCTACAACCACTCCCAGGTTTATACAAAGAAATATAATGAAGAGTGTTGGGGGGGTCATCGAGAAATACTTGGGCATTCTGATCTATTGTAGGTAATAAGGACTTTCCTTCACTGTTCACTTGGGATAACACAAGCTTAGAGACGTTTCTGATGGAAAGTCATCCTATTTAAATTTCACTCCCTGTTGCAAATTGCTAAGCGTTTTGCTAGTCTCTTCATGGCTGCCTGCATCTCCTGGTTCCTGAGTGTGTAGATCATGGGGTTCAGCATGGGGGTCATAACCGTGTGGCTGATGGACACAGCCTTATCCATGGTGAAGGGGGTGAAGGGCCGGGCATACAGGTAAATGCTTGGAATGAAGATCATAGACACCACAATGATGTGGGTGGTGCAGGTGGATGCCACCTTCCTCCTCGCCTCCCCTGAGTGCGACCTCAGCATCACTAGGATGACCAAGTAAGAGATCAGAAGGAGAAAGAACCAGATGACATCCAGCATCCCACTGTTGGAGATCATGAGGAACTCCAGGAGGGAGGTATCCGTGCAGGCAAGTCTCAACACTTGGGGGACATCACAGTAGAAGTTATCAAGGACATTGGGGCCACAGAAGGGCAATGGAAGCATCAGAGACAGCTGGATAATGGAATGAGCAAAACCTCCTACCCAGGCAGCCACCACCAGTCCCATACAGAGCTGGGTGTTCATGATGGAGACGTAGTGGAGAGGCCGGGAGATAGCCACAAGGCGATCATAGGCCATCACTGAAAGGAAGAAGACCATGGCCCCTCCCAGGAAGTGGAAGAAGAAGACCTG
>NW_021624295.1:0-7361 GCF_004785775.1 Grammomys surdaster
CCTGAGTGTGCCGCGTCTTTCCTGCTGGCGGGAGGTTGCGCGGGACAACTGGTGCGAGAAACCCCGGACACTTGACCTTGCCATCGTCAGCACCTTGGAGGACCCCTCGATAGAGGAGGATTCAGAACTGCAGGGGTGAGTTCGGAGAGGTATGTCTATTCCTGAAATATTCGGGTTGTGCTTGGCTGTCATTTTCATGGTGCTTGTTTTGCCCTGTCTTCGCGGTGGCCATTGTTAGTAGCAAAGTAGTCTGAAGTAAATAGCCAGTGACACTGGTCTTGTCTCTTTCTCCCTCCTGTAGATAAAGGTGGGACAAAGTTCCTCTTGACTCCCCGGCCGTTAGTCGGACGTAGATAAGCCGCGGGCTGGGCCGCTGTTACTTTCACTTTTGAGACGGTACTAAGGCGGACGTAGATAAGCCGCGGCCGTCATGGGTTCATCACAGTCAATAATCACTACTTTGGAGGCCGTACTCAAACAGCGGGATATTAAAATTGCTAACAGGACTTTGAGGAACTTCATAAAAGAGGTGGATCGCGTTGCCCCCTGGTTTGCCGTCTCTGGGTCTTTGGCTCTCCCCTCTTGGAATAAACTGGGAAAGGACTTAGAAAGGCACCGCGATGACAACGATTTGAGTAACGGCACAGTTGCGATCTGGAAACTTATTAAGAACTGCCTACAAGATGAAAACTGTAAGATAGCCATAAGGAAAGGACAGGCTACGCTAGAAGATGTTCAGGATAGCATGTCAGAAACCGAACGCAGTGAGAGGATGGGCGCGCGTAGGAAAAAGGTACCGAAACAAAAGGAAAAGGAACACCTTTCAGCTGAAGAAAAGAACCCTCCTAAAAAAGGAGAGATACCCCCTAATGGGAAAAGCTCGCTTTACCCCAACCTAGAGGCACTGACTATCGACAGTGCAGAGAGTTCCTCTGGGGACTCCAGTGAGGAGTCATTAGATTCTACAGAGGAGGCGGAGTTAGACGAGGAAGCAGCAGAGTACGAGGCAGAGAGATACCATCCTGATGAGCGTAGAATCAGAAAGCCTCTGAGGAAGCCCCCTAAGAAAACGGTTCCCTCGGCCCCCTCAATTCCTCCTCCCCCATACGCTCCTCACTCGGGATATTCCCTGCTCTCAGAGAAAGTCAGGAAGAAGCTCAGGACAGCTTTCCCTGTTTTTGAAACAGAAAATGGAGGGCGAGTGTACGCTCCTGTAGACTTTACTCAACTAAAAGAATTGGCCGAATCAGTTCGTAAATATGGGCCCAACGCCAATTTTACTTTGGTACAATTAGATAGACTTGCCAGCAATGCCTTAACTCCCGCAGATTGGCAAGTGATTGTTCAAGCAGCCCTTCCCAGCATGGGTCAATACATGGAATGGAAGGCGTTATGGTACGAAGCCGCACAAATACAGGCTCGCGCCAACGCTGTCGCTCTCACTCCTGAACCGAGGGAATGGACAATGGACTTGTTGACAGGTCAGGGAGCCTATGCTGCCGACCAAACCCATTACCACTGGGGAGCCTACGCTCAGGTTGCAGCTACAGCCATTAAGGCATGGAAGGCACTCTCCAAGAAAGGAGAGGGCAACACACAACTTACCAGGATAGTTCAGGGGCCTCAAGAATCTTTCTCAGACTATGTGGCTAGAATGACAGAGGCTGCGGGGCGTATTTTTGGAGATACTAGTCCGATGGAGCCTCTGATTCAACAATTAATCTTTGAGCAAGCCACACAAGAATGTCGTGCAGCCATTGCCCCACGAAAACATAAGGGGTTACAAGACTGGCTGCGGGTTTGTCGAGAGCTTGGTGGACCACTTACTAACGCCGGATTGGCGGCAGCCATTCTCCAGTCACAGAGACGCCCAGTTGATAAAACTAATCTTAAGGTCTGTTATAGGTGTGGCAAGCCTGGTCATTTTAAGAGAGATTGCCCCACGGCTAACAGGAAACCAGGTGTTCCCTCGCTCTGTGACAGATGTGGCAAAGGATACCATAAGGCCAGTTCATGCCGTTCCATTAGAGACATGAAGGGCCGGCTTCTCCCTCCTTTAGATGACAAAAAAAAACGGAGTGGCGGGCCCTCGGACCCAGGGCCCTCAAAGATATGGGATCCGTTGGACCAAAACCCAGGAAGTTCAGGAGAGAGAACGATCAGAGTCCTCCCAGGGCGACCGTGCCGATTGGACCTGCGCGCCGCCTCCGATTTCCTATTAATCCCTCAGATGGGAGTCCAGCCAGTCCCAGTTGAACCTGTAATGTTAACCCCTGGGGCCCTGGGACTTATATTGGGCCGAGCGTCACTTACACTACAGGGCTTGATAGTCTTGCCAGGCATAGTAGACACTCAACATTCTACTGAATTGCAAGTCTTGGCCTCTAGCCCAAAAGGAGTGTTCTCCATCAGCAAGGGTGATCGTATTGCCCAATTATTGCTTATGCCAGGTATGGAAGATGAGACAGAAACAGACACAAGACAGATTGGCTCCTCAGGAAATGATTCTGCTTATCTGATGATATCATTAAATGAAAGACCCAAATTAATCCTAAAGGTACAGGGAAAAAGCTTTGAGGGAATTATGGATACCGGAGTGGACAAAAGTATTATATCCACACAATGGTGGCCCAAAACATGGCCTGTTACTGAGTCCTCCCATTCCCTACAGGGGCTAGGGTATCAATCTAGTCCTACCATCAGTTCTACTGCTTTGTATTGGGAGGCACCTGATGGTAGGAAAGGAAGATTTATTCCTTATGTGCTCCCTCTTCCTGTTAATCTTTGGGGAAGAGATATTTTACAAGGTATGGGCTTCACCCTGTCCAATGAATATCCTATAGAGTCATCCCATATCACCTCGTATTCCTCACAGGCTAAAGCAATGATGACGAGAATGGGATACGAACAAGGAAGTGGTTTGGGCAAGTTTAGGCAAGGAAGGGTCAAACTTATTTCACCCTCCAACAAACAAGATAGAAAAGGTCTGGGTTTTTCCTAGGGGCCGTTGAGGGATTCCTGCCCATACCTTGGAAAACAGAGGATCCGGTGTGGGTTCCTCAATGGCCACTATCCTCTGAAAAATTAGAGGCCATCACAGAATTAATAAAAGAACAGATGACCCTTGGCCATATTGAAGTTTCTACTTCGCCTTGGAATACACCCATTTTTGCAATCAAGAAGAAATCTGGGAAATGGCGGTTGTTACACGACCTCCGGGCAATTAATGAACAGATGAATTTGCTGGGCCAAGTGCAGAGAGGGCTCCCCGTCCTTTCTGCTCTTCCAAAAGACTGGTCTCTTCTCATAGTGGACATTAAAGACTGCTTTTTTTCCATTCCACTGTGTGTTCAAGATAGACCTCGGTTTGCCTTTACACTGCCTACTATTAATCATGCTGGCCCAGATAAACGGTTTCAATGGAAGGTTTTGCCTCAGGGAATGGCTAATAGCCCCACCATCTGCCAGACTTTTGTGCAAGCTGCTTTAGAGCCTTTACAACAACAATTTCCTGCCATTCTTATTCTTCATTATATGGATGATATTTTGATTGCTCATAAAGAGGTTCAGACTCTGAAGAGGGTTTATCCACAGTTATCATACCTGTTAGGGCGATGGGGTTTACAAATAGCTACAGAAAAGGTGCAACTGTTTAGTACGGGAGAATTTCTAGGAACATCTATCTTTCCCACTTGTATACGTCCTCAAAAGGTTGAGATCCGCAGAGATTGCCTCCGCACCCTTAATGATTTCCAAAAACTGCTGGGAGATATAAATTGGATCAGGCCATTTTTAAAGATCCCCACAGTAGAACTTAAGCCTCTGTTCGCCATTCTTGAAGGGGACCCACATATTTCTTCACCCAGAAGTTTTACCCCTGCAGCCCGTCAGGCTTTGCAATTAGTCGAAGATGCATTACAGGATGCACAACTTCAGCGTATTGATCCCTCTTTACCTTTTGCTCTATGTATTTTAAAAACAGCGAGTCTACCGACGGCTGTTTTGTGGCAACAGGGACCCCTATTATGGATTCACCCTAATATATCCCCAAACAAAAGAATTGATTGGTATCCAGGGGCGGTTGCACAACTTGCATGTAGGGGTGTTAAGGCAGCCATTACTCATTTTGGAATTGAGCCAGCCACACTTTTTGTGCCTTATACAGCTGCCCAAATACAAATTTTAGCCGCTTCTTCTGATGATTGGGCAATATTAGTGTCTACCTTTCTAGGAAAAATTGATAATCATTATCCTAAACATCCTATATTACAATTTGCATCGAGACAGTCCCTTGTATTTCCTAGAGTTACTTCTACAGGCCCCATCAAAGGAGGGCTTGTCGTCTATACTGACGGATCTGCCACTGGCATAGGGGCATACGTGGTGGATGACAAGGTGGTATCCAAACATTATGCTATAACATCTCCTCAAGTGGTTGAATGCATGGTCGTATTAGAGGTTCTTGAGATTTTTCCAGGTCCCCTTAACATTGTTTCTGACTCTGCTTATGTGGTGAATGCAGTGAATCTCCTAGAAGTAGCGGGGGTTATTAAATCTTCTAGCCCTGTACATGACATCTTTTTGAAAATTCAACAAGCTTTGTTACAAAGGAGAGCCCCAGTGTTTATTACACATATTCGGGCTCATTCTGGACTCCCCGGACCTATGAGCAGAGGCAACGAGCTGGCAGACAGGGCCACAAGGGTGATGGCTATGGTCCTATTGTCCCCCTTAGATCTGGCAAAGAATTTTCATAATACTTTTCATGTAACGGCAGAGACTCTACGACGCCGTTTTTTTATCACCAGAAAAGAGGCAAGAGATATTGTTGTGCAATGCCAGAATTGCTGTGAATTCTTATCAGTCCCTCATGTGGGAATTAATCCCAGGGGCATACAGCCGTTACAAATTTGGCAAATGGATGTGACTCACATACCTTCTTTTGGGAAGTCACAATATCTACATGTCTCCATTGATACCTGTTCTGGAGTTCTGTCAGCTACACCATTGACGGGGGAAAAAGCTTCCCATGTAATTCAACACTGTCTTGAGGCATGGAGTGCTTGGGGCCAACCTAAGATTCTAAAAACGGATAATGGACCAGCTTATGTGTCCAAAAAGTTTTCCCAGTTTTGCAGGCAGATGGGGGTTACTCATCTGACAGGTCTACCTTATAATCCACAAGGACAAGGCATTGTCGAACGTGCACATCGTACTTTGAAGACTTATCTATTAAAACAGAAAGGGGGAATGAAAGACATTCTTCCCCCAGTTCCCAGAGTAGCCATATCTATGGCACTCTTTACTCTCAATTTTTTAAATTTAGATGATCATGGTCGCACAGCGGCTGACCGCCACTTCGCAGAACCTGATCGACCAAAGGATCTAGTGAAATGGAAAGATGTTCTGGCTAATAAATGGAAAGGACCGGATCCTATTTTGATAAGATCCAGGGGAGCTGTTTGTGTTTTCCCACAGAATGAAGAAAGCCCATTTTGGATCCCAGAGAGATTAACAAGGAAGGTCGGAGAACCGGACCAAGATGCTGCCAGCGACCAACAACCCAGTGATGCTGTGGATCCTCCATCTCTGTGTTCCTAGTATTTTGGGGGTTCAGAGATGGGCCATAATGAATACATTCCCTATTCCTATGCCAGTGATGCATAATGCTCAGGTGTTTCCATGCTTTTTTGCGACCAATAAAACGCTGTGGAAACTAACAATAGTTATGTTTTGAAGGGGAGCCTATGTTTTATGATCATTCCCTCCCCTAATAAAACCAGTCAGTATATCCAAATTTATAACCAGTCCACAGCATGGTTGCTAATCCCTTTGATCAATGGCTTCTTTGTGGCATTAACAGAAGCTGCACAGATTTATCTTCCATGGTTATGATTAATGGAGGCAAGGCTGCCAAAGGACAGTTAAAATACGATTGGAAAGGACAGACAGGGTCAAGAAGTGTTTCCTGGATGACCTCAGTCATTTCTTAGTCTCCTTTTAGGGAGTTGGCCTTTAAACCCACACCAGTATGTGTTTGGCCCCCTTTTATCTGGCTTGTTAGTAATGATAGTACTATTTGGAAAGATACCCTACGATGTATTCCTAAAATTTGTTTTTATAGACTTTGTTGGAATGCTACTGCCTTTCCTTTTGCTTTGGTAATTTGGCTACCTAGATTTGTATCTGTGCCGGTTGAGGCACCTAATAGTTTAAGCACTTTTAGAGTGAAGAGAGATTTTGGTATCTCTGCCATTATAGTTGCCATCATTGCCACAACAGCTGTGGCTGGCGCAGTTACCACCTCTGCTTTGGCCCTTTCCTCTTCAGTACAGACAGTAGACACTATTAATCATCTGTCTGCCTCGGTCACGTCAGCACTAGATGAACAGGTCTCTGCCAACTCACAAATCCTGGGAAGATTAATGCTAGTGAATCAACGCATTGACCTCGTTCAGGAACAGATTGACATGTTGTGGCAATTAGCCCAATTGGGCTGCGAACAAAAAATGGCGGGACTTTGTGTTACCTCTATTCAATATGAAAATTATACTAGAGCAGCAAATTTTTCTAAAACTTTATCTCAGTTTTTATTACAGAATTGGACTGTAGAGTTTGAAGAGACGCTTCGGAAGTTACGCTTTGCGATTATAGAAGTGAATTCTACCAGACTTGATTTGTCCCTGACCGAAGGACTGTCTACATGGATCTCTTCAATATTTTCTTATTTTAAAGAATGGTTGGGGGTGGGTCTTTTCGGAGCCTTGCTCTGCTGTGGGCTGGCGCTCGTGTTGTGGCTCCTTTGCAAGCTCAGGTCACAGTGACAACAGGATAAGGTGGTGATTGCCCAGGCACTTGTAGCACTGGACTAAGGGACTGGATAGCCATGATTAACAACCGCCCCAAAGACCTGTTAAGACAAGGCCATAATCTGTAATACCATCTCCTCCCCCTGCCAAATGGCCCTGGCACCTCTGGGAGTTTTTCTCCATTGCACAAGAGTTGGGCATTTTGGCTTCCCTAATTCTTTCTCTCTATCTGTCCCAGGAACCAAATCCAGACTCAAGAAGGGCTCGGGTTCCCATTGCACCTTGAGGACTGTGATATGGTTGTTCTCACACTCGTTAAGCTCGGGAGGGCTCGAGTTCCCATTGCACCCCGAAGTGAGTGTAGAGACACGGGCCTGCCTCACTTATTGAGGAGGAGAAAATCTAGACCTCTCTCCTTTTGATTGGTTTGTGTCTGCCCGGCCTGAACTCTTTCACTTTTCTATGGCCTCTTCTTAGGATCACTTTTAAATAAAAAAGGGGGCAGATGTGGGAAGCTATCCTTATCACATCATTGCCATTAACAAGTCTGTG
>NW_021624296.1:0-1619 GCF_004785775.1 Grammomys surdaster
CTGGGTTTCCATGTTGTTATATGATCTAGTAAGCTAAGGGTTGAATAAGACTTCACTCCTCTCTTCAGTCTACTTAGACTCTTCAGTAGTAAGCAATGTGGACACAGCCCAGCAAACTATGTGATGTGAGAGAGGAGGTTAGGCCCTGGACAGCCAAGGTGCAGCATTGTGGAAATCATTACCAACGAAAAATAACTATGCCAGAGAGACCAAATGTATAAAGACTGAGAACATTCAAAGAGAGTGGGTGAAAATGCTCCTGGCACACAAAAGCTTAATGTGGACAAGAACATGATGGAGATAGAGACCAAGGCATGCTTGGAATAGTCAGTACACAGACCATAAACTTACTCAAACAGTGCTGTAACCCTTATGGGTTCATAAGCCAATTCAAAGCATTTACTGTTAATATTAAATCCAAAGAAATGACTTTGAGTATGTTAATCAAGGACAACCAGCCATATTTGTAGTTTAGAAAAAGTACTTTAGCTGCTATTGTAGAATGTAACACAATCTGTAAAAGGAATAGCACAGAGAAGAATCAGGGGGCTACTTGGTAATCCAGACACGAAAGACAACAGGCAAAGAGAATGACCCCTAGAAAAAGGAGATTTGAGGGTTGTTTGTGAAGAAGACTTAATATAAAATAAGCTTTTATTGGAGAAGAGAGGAGAGGAGAGGAGAGGAGAGGAGAGGAGAGGAGAGGAGAGGAGAGGAGAGGAGGGGAGAGGAGAGGAGGGGGAAGGGAGGGGAGGGGAAGGGAGGGGAGGGGAAGGGAGGGGAGGGGAGGGGCGGGGAGGGGGGAGGGGAGGGGAGAGGAGGGGAGGGGAGAGGCAGAGAAGATATGACTTGGTTGAGTAAATGCTAACATTCACTGAGATAGCTCAAGAGCAATGAGGAGGAAGTTCTGCTTCTCAGAGACCGAGGGTTGAGATTGCTCATGTAGAATTTGTAGCATCAGTGCTTGTCAAGTTGGAATCACCAAGAACATAATTAGATGTAGGAGCCTGAAGTCTCGAATTTAAAGGTCTAGAGGACATAGCTAACTAAGGGTTATTAGAAAGACATATAAGGGTGGATTTCAAATAATGAGCAAGGGAGTGTCCTTAAAAGAAGTCATGAGGAATGATGGGAGAAGTACAGGAACACAAACAAAATATTGTTTCAGAAATAAGAAGAGAATAAACAGCTTTAAAAAGGAAGAGCTGAGCTCAGATGCCCAGAATCTGACATATTAGCATGTCTCTGTAATCTATGCATTCTTCCAGAGAAATAGCGTACAGAGGCAGGAGGCCCTCCAAAAGCTTGCAGGCTGGTTAGCCTGGTGCATGCAGCTTCAAACAACAACAACAACAACAACAAACTGTCTCAGATCAGGTGGACGGCAAGGGATGACACCAAGGATTGTCCTCAGATCTCCATGGACCTGCTAGGGTATACTCACACCATATCCATATGCATGATCTCATTACATGCATACAAGAAGAAAAATAAAAATAAGGACCACACTTAGAAGGCTGAGAAGGGGAATTTCTAGACATTCTTGACCAGACTGAGTGATATCCGGAGTTCCAGGACAGCTAGAGTTACTTCTAAGACCCAGTCTCCAAACAATCAAA
>NW_021624297.1:0-2205 GCF_004785775.1 Grammomys surdaster
GTTCATTTCTGGGTCTTCAATTCTATTCCATTGATCTTCCTGCCTGTCTCTGTACCAATACCAGGTAGTTTTTATCACTATTGCTCTGTAGTACAGCTTGAGGTCAGGGATGGTGATTCCTCCAGAAGTTCTTTTATTGTTGAGAATAGTTTTCGCTATCCTGGGTTTTTTGTTATTCCATATGAATTTGAGAATTTCCTTTTCTAACTCTGTGAAGAATTGAGTTGGGATTTTAATGGGGATTGCATTGAATCTGTAGATTGCTTTTGGCAAGATGGCCATTTTTATTATATTAATCCTGCCAATCCATGAGCATGGGAGATCTTTCCATCTTCTGAGATCTGCTTCGATTTCTTTCTTCAGGGACTTGAAGTTCTTGTCATACAGGTCTTTCACTTGCTTGGTTAGCTTCACACCAAGGTATTTCATATTATTTGCAACTATTGTGAAGGGTATCATTTCCCTAATTTCTTTTTCAGTCTGTTTATCTTTCATGTAGAGGAAGGCTACTGATTTGTTTGAGTTGATTTTATATAACCAGCCACTTTGCTGAAGTTGTTTATCAGGTTTAGGAGTTCTCTGGTGGAAGTTTGGGGGTCACTTAAGTATACTATCATATCATCTGCAAATAGCGATATTTTGACTTCTTCCTTTCCTATTTGTATCCCTTTGACTTCTTTTTGCTGTCTAATTGCTCTGGCTAGGACTTCCAGTACTATATTGAATAGGTAGTGGGAGAGTGGGCAACCTTGTCTAGTCCCTGATCTTAGTGGGATTGCTTCAAGTTTCTCTCCATTTAGCTTGATGTTGGCTACTGGTTTGCTGTAAATTGCTTTTACTATGTTTAGGTAGGGGCCTTGAATTCCTGATCTTTCCAAGACTTTTATCATGAAGGGATGTTGAATTTTGTCAAATGCTTTCTCAGCATCTAGTGAGATGATCATGTGGTTTTTTTCTTTAAGTTTGTTTATATAGTGGATTACATTGATGGATTTCCGAATATTGAACCATCCCTGCATTCCTGGGATAAAACCTACTTGATCATGATGGATGATTGTTTTGATGTGGTCTTGGATTCGGTTTGCTAGAATTTTATTGAGTATTTTTGCATCGATGTTCATAAGGGAGATTGGTCTGAAGTTCTCTTTCTTTGTCGGGTCCTTGTGGGGTTTGGGTATGAGTGTAATTGTAGCTTCATAGAACGAATTGGGTAGTGTTCCTTCTCTTTCTACTTTGTGGAATAGTTGGAAGAGAATTGGTAATATGTCTTCCTTGAAGGTCTGATAGAATTCAGCACTAAAACCATCTGGTCCTGGGCTTTTTTTAGTGGGGAGACTTTTTATGACTGCTGTTATTTCCTGAGGGGTTATGGGACTATTTAGATGGTTTATCTGCTCCTGGTTTAACTTTGGGACCTGGTATCTCTCTAGGAAATTGTCCATTTCTTCCAGGTTTTCCAGTTTTGTTGAGTATAGGCCTTTGTAGTAGGATCTGATGATTTTTTTAATTTCTTCAGTTTCTGTTGTTATGTCTCCCTTTTCAGTTCTGATTTTATTAATTTGGAGACTGTCTCTGTGCCCTCTGGTTAATCTGGCTAATGGTTTATCTATCTTATTGATTTTCTCAAAGAACCAACTCCTGGTTTTATTGATATTTTGTATTGTTCTTTCTGTTTCTATTTGGTTGATTTCAGCCCTGAGTTTGATTATTTCCTGCCTTCTACTCCTCCTGGGTGTATTTGCGTCCTTTTGTTCTAGAGCTTTTAGTTGTGCAGTCAACTTGTTAGTGTGTGCTCTTTCCAGTTTCTTTTTGTAGGCACTTAGATCTATGAGTTTTCCTCTTAGCACTGCCTTCATGGAGTCCCACAAGTTTTGGTATGATGTGTCCTCATTTTCATTGAATTCTAAAAAGTCTTTAATTTCTTTCTTTATTTCTTCCTTGACCAAGTCATCATTGAGTAGAGAGTTGTTCAGTTTCCATGTGCACGTGGGTTTTCCATTGGTTTTGTCATTATTAAAGACCAGTCTTAGTCCGTGGTGATCTGATAAGATGCAAGGGATTATTTCAATCTTTTTGTATCTGTAGAGGCTTGTTTTGTGACCAATTATATGGTCTATTTTGGAGAAGGTACCATGAGGTGCTGAGAAAAAGGTATATTCTTTTGTTTTAGGATGAAATGTTCTATAGATGTCTGTTAAGTCCATT
>NW_021624298.1:0-10763 GCF_004785775.1 Grammomys surdaster
CTGATCTCTTTCTTAGGTTTTCTATCTCCATGGTTGTCTCCCTTTGAGCTTTCTTTATTGTTTCTATTTCCATTTTCAGGTCCTGAATGTTTTTGTTTAATTCCTTCTTTGTGTTTTCTTCCATTTCCTTAAGGGATTTCTGTGATTCCTCTTTAAGGACTTCTGTCTGTTTACTTTTACTCTCCTGTATTTCTTTAAGGGAGTTACTTAATTCCTTCTTATAATCCTCTATCTTCATCATGAGAAGTGATTTTAATTCTGAATCCTGCTTTTTCAGGTGTGATGGGGTGTTCAGGGCTTGCTATATTGGGAGAACTGGGAACTGATGATGTCAAGAAACTTTGGTTTCTGTTGCTTATGTTCTTGTGCTTGCCTTTCGCCATCTGGTTAACTCTAGTGTTGCCTGCCCTCACTGTGTAAGACTGGAGTCTGTATTTCCAGTTATCTTGCTTGTTGCAGAGCTCCTCAGAGTCCAGATGTCTCTGTAGTCTTATGATTCCAATCTTGGTGTCTGCTGCTCTGATTGCAGTGGCTCCTCTGCTGCTCTGAGTGCAGTGTCTCCTCTAGGATGACTCAGGAGTCAGTATCTCCACAGGACAGGAGTAGATCAACTCAGTGTCAGCTGCTCTGAGTGCAGTGGCTCCTCTAGGATGACTCAGGAGTCAGTATCCCCACAGGACAGGAGCAGACCAACTCTGTGTCTGCCCCAGCCCACGGGACCAGGAAGGGGAGGAAGGGAAGTGGAATTCCGGAGGGGCGGGGTTTCGGTAGCTGCTGTGCCCTGAATGGCCCTGGCTCCCAGATGTATCTCTGGGGCTTAGGGAGTGAGATAGAGTTCTTACTGGCTGCGCTGAGTGCAGAGGCTCCTCTAGGATGACTCAGGAGTCAGTATCTCCACAGGACAGGAGCAGACCAACTCTCTGTCTGCCCCAGCCCACAGGACCAGGAAGGGGAGGAAGGGAAGTGGAATTCCGGAGGGGTGGGGTTTGGGTAGCTGCTGTGCCCTGAATGGCCCTGGCTCTCAGATGTATCTCTGGGGCTTAGGGAGTGAGATGGAGTTCTTACTGGCTGCTCTGAGTGCAGAGGCTCCTCTAGGATGACTCAGGAGTCAGTATCTCCACAGGACAGGAGCAGATCAACTCTGTGTCTGCCCCAGCCCACAGGACCAGGAAGGGGAGGAGGGGCCCAACATTATTTCTTAATTATCAGTCTTGATTAGGAAACGCAGCTTCTTTCCTTGCCAGTATTTATTGTTTAATATCTATCTATACATATAGACAGATATCATAAAACAAACATAAACAATTTATAAATACATATATATGCATGATTTTATTATTATTGTATGATATATTCTATACTATAATATAGTATTTTAATATTCTATAATATATTAATCTTTATTATATGTAATGTAGTATATTAATATATAGTAATTTATAGTTACTATCAACTTTTATTTGCAAGGTAGCCCAGTTGAAGAGATTGCTTTAAGAATGCAGCAATGGTCAGACCTTTATGTGAAGGAAATATATATTAGAAGTATTTCATCATTACAGTTTACAATTAATTTTTCCCATTACTATTTTTGTTTTCCTCCTCTATTTTTTTTTCTCTTCAGAATGTGGTTCTACAAATTTAATATTGTGATCCTGTTTAAAAACATGATTTATTTGGCTATGGTTTTCAACTCCCACTCTCACTTTTTCTCTTCATTGTTCTAGGATGTGACAGGACAAGCTTTTGTGCCTTAATTGCTATATAAGTATATACAAAGTAACTAAGTGTTTTTTTTTTCTCTAGTGAAAAATTGTGTTGCACAGTTTTCAAATAAAATCTTCTGTAAAGTTGAATTGATTTATCCTTGTTTTCTGGCTGAGATGTTAGATATATTCACCATCAAGAAGTAAAACTGTTCAAAAAAAAGTTGTTGTAGGGTCTCCTAAGTGATTTGAAAATCACAGTGTGCCTGTAAGACTTTTGGGTCTAAATCCCACTGTCCCAGGACACATCCTGGGAGGGGCACATTCCTTAATCAGAAGACACTTGCTGGATTAACATTCAGAGGAGGAACGGGGAGGCTGATTAACATTCCTCTGACCACAGGGGGATAAGGAGAGCTTAGAGTGTAGATACATTCCAGGAATCAGGAAGCTGAGTCCTTAATGTAATAAATCTGGGCAAAAGAAAGACACACCTTGTCGTAATCTTAGTCACCTAGAGACTGAACTGGAAAGGTCAGACTTTCTGGTTTGCCCTCATGAACTATACTATACCCATAAATATTGTACCCAGCTCTTGTTCAGCACTCTCTTGACTGCATGCGAGAGAGTCCTAGTGCACTAGTTTCATTAAACCGAACCTCATGTGATTACAGTGAGTCCTGTCCGTGTGTGTTTCTGTGGGAGCGCGTACCCTGGATTTGGATCTTACAATCCAACATGCCAATGGGTGGAAGTTTCTAGTATCTGGAGAAGGTCTCATACTTAACATTTTTTTCCACTTTCTATGGTAGGGGAGTTTCTCTCCAGTTATTTGTTTGACTGAGAACTGTGATTTTATAAATTCTTAACAGATGCTCCTAAACAGAAGCAATGCATTTCATAATCAAAGGTGGTCCATACCAGGAAATCTGATCAGGGAATAGAGTGATTCATAAATTTAAGTTATTAAAATGCTATCAGCATTTAAGCGAACTATTTTCTTTTTAGCCCTTGGTGAAGAAAAGAATCTATATTAGACAATACTTACATGACTATTTCCAAAACACATTCAACACAGAAAATTATTCTAACATTTTCTTTTTATCTAGAGAATACGATAATTCTTCGTTACTTTATTCGATGTATTGGGTGAGTTCTTGCAGATACGTATGTACACTACATGTATATTTTTACCTAAAGAAACCAGGAGAAAGCATCTTATCTCCCAGACCTCAAGTCAACAGTTATGCTGAGCCCAAACCATAAAATTTTAGTTGTAAATGCTTGTTTTTATGATGGTCTGTAAAGATCCTTGTGAACATCTCCTTTAATCCTCAAAGAACTCGTGACCCACAAGAAAGCCAGTGGGCTAGATTTCCCTTAGACCTAGATTAAAACAAAAAACTTGTCTAAAAGAATTACGGGATCAAAAATGAAGAAGAGCCTGAGGAAAAGCAGGTTCAGTGATAGTGAAAACTGATATCTAATTGGGAGGCCCCAAGGCCTGAGACTATTACTGATGCTATGGTATGCTTACAAACAGGGGCTTATCCTGACTGTCCTCCAAAAGTAGCATATTCTAGCTTCTCACAATGGCTTAGCCACTCTCCATGGTCCCTTTAATCTTGCATCTCCCATGATATCTGAAACAGTAACAGTGCAGAATCTTACACCTAGTCAAATTTGACTGACTGCTGGAAATGCAGTCTCCGCTCTCCCCAGGTAACAGCTTCTGTGTAAGGAGTCTGAAAAAATACTCTCAGAAAATTTAGTGATTCTTTTCTCTTCTTAGTTGAAGCTAATTTCTCAATCCCAGATACCAAGCATTGGCTGTCCCAGTAAACCAAAGGTTTCACTGCAGTGATGCTGGTTTCTTTAATCAAAGCTGATTTTCTATCACAAGATGATCAGGCATTGCTCACTGCTTTGCTTTTCATGGCTTCCTTATTTTTTGTTCTTACATAATCCAGGGCCTCCATCTGAGCAATTCCTACAGTGGATTTGTCCCTCCCATATCTAGTCATCAATCAAAAGAGAAAAAATAAAAAAGAATAACAACAACAACAACAACAAACCTCACAGACATGCTATCTATTAGAATAATTATCTCAATTGAGATTCTTTTTTTTTTCTACAAAACTATAACTTGTATAAAGATGACAAATAAAATCTAACACTCCTTGTTTCCCTAGAAAACTCAGACTGATAAATGGTGGTGGGTATTGACTAGTACAAAATGTAAAGCCTCTTAAAATTATGACAAAAGAAAACCTTGTTTTAAAAGACATCTTTATCTCAAATTATCCTTAATGTTTATAATTTGAAAATAGTTTGAAATATCAAAAAAAAGATATAGCATGTAATCTCTTCTAAGTGAAATCCTACTCCACTCTGTAGAAAATGACACCTTACTGGATATAGATAGAAAATTGCTGTACAATATAATGTATATTTTTTAAAATCTGTCCCTATATGCATATTAATATTTAATACTGTAAGGTAAATTTAAGGAGCCAATTATTTCTATTAGGAAGTAAATTAATACTGGTTGATTTTTGAAATTATATTTTAATTATAACATTCTCCCTTCATATGTCTCTCTAGAAACCCTGGTATATATTTTTTCCTGCTTTCTTTCAGATTCCAATTATCATTCAAAAAATACTATCTTTTGAAATAATTGCATGTGTGTGTGTGTGTGTGTGTGTGTGTGTATTTCCCAAAGCATAACCTGTTGAGTCCATATAATGTTACTACTATATACATTTTTAGAGTTTGGTACTTGTCCAACCAATTGTGTTCTCCTTTAGAGATGTCAACCTCTACCACTATTAACTTGGCTCAGTGGTCTGTGGTTCTCTTTGTAAAGAAGAGGTTTCATGGACTTTCCCCCTGTAGTTTGGCATGTATGTTGGTGTGCTTCTTATTTAGCTGACATGTGGGCAGTCATATTGGTGATATTTTAGAGATGTTGCTTCTCCTGTTACTAGGAGATGCAACCTCACAACTAGGTTCCTGATTCTATGGCTCTTACAATGATTCCATCCCTCCATCCCTCTGTAGCACTCTAAGCTGGGATTGACTCCACTCCACTGCTGCTGCTGTTCTTGGTGATCATCTCCAATGGTCTTCCACTGAAACTAGGTGTCACCAATAGCCTCTCACAGGCTCTCTTCACAGTGTCAAGCCTCAAATCCTTTGCATGACCCCTTCAGTCCTCGGCCATCAACTACAACAGAGCCTACAAGACTGCACTTTCACCAATACCCTTCCATGGCCTCTCACAGTGCCAAGTCTTAGCTGCTTTTCATGACCCTTTCATGCCTTCAAAACCAGGACCACCTCAGTAACTCTTACACATTACTAAGTACAGCTGCATTATGAGGTATAACCTTGGCTATTTCTGGAACACAGCTTCTTTCTGCTATCAGAAGATTTCACCTCAGTGATGATGATCTCTCCTTAACTATCACTAATTTCTTTCCTCGAGCTCACCAGCATCAATTTTCCCAGTAGTCCCTTTCAATTCTGGACTTTAAAGTCAGAGGCACTTGACCAAAGCTGCAGAGTTCTGCTACTTGCAGGAACTGGAACATGGCCCCCTTGTTCGATTATTACATTGTCACTAGCTTTCTGTTTTCCAAATTCTCCACTGCCTAAGCTTGGCTGTCCTGGATCTTTCTCTGTAGATTGACTTGAACTGTCACCTCGGATTAAAGGTATGTAACACCGTGCCTGGGCCTAAATTTAGTTGGGTAGGATCTTGCCCCAAAATTCTACTCCCTTAATCTGCTATCTCCTAGAACATAGGATTCGCAACATTTCACTTCCTGCAGCTCCTTTAAAACCATATATTTTATATTTTTCCTTTCTAAGCTTGCTACACTAGTTCAAAATACTCTTCATGAGACTTAACCAGAGAACAAAGTCTCTACTGGGCTTTTTTGAGACTTCCTTTGTCAATGCAATTAACATAAATCTCTTAACCTTAGTCTTATGTAGACTCTTCAGACAAGGACAAAAAGCAGCCACATTCTTCACCAAAATACCACAAAAATGGTTTCTACACTACATACTAAGATTCTTCTTTGAAACCTCTTGGGTCAGATCTTTACAGTTCAAAGCACTCACAGCAAGAAAGTTTTCCATATTCCTACTAGGATGGCTCATTTAAGCCCCACTTAAAACATTCCATGACTTTCCAAATGCAAAATCTCCAAATCCACATTCTACCAAACAAAAACATGGTCAGGACTATCATAATACCCCAGTCCCTGGTACCAACTTCTGTCTTAGTTAGGGTTTTACTGGTATGAACAGACACTATGACCAAGGCAACTCCTATAAAGACAACATTTAATTGGTGCTGGCTTACAGGGTAAGAGGTTCAGTCCATTATCATCAAGGCAGGAAGAATGGAGCATCCAGGCAGGCATGGCACAAGGCAGAGCTGAGAGTTCTACATCTTTATCTGAAGGTTGATAGTGAAAGACTGACTTCCAGGCAGCTAGGATAAGGGTCTTAAAGCCCATGCCCAGATTGACACACCTATTCCAACAAGTCCACACCTCCAAATCTTTCCAGTTCCTGGGCTAAGCATATTCAAACCATGACAAGGACCATAACAACAGACCTCAGACGTGCTCCTAATCAAACTGTTTCAGGCGTAATATATATATTACATCCCTCTGCTGGAGTTCTGCTCCCCTGTAATGATTATTCTACAAGTTTATCTCTACAAAAGGGAGAAAGACATTGCTGCCACCACAAGCCAAACGAAACTCAACCTGCCTTCTCCTCAGAGCTGCCTGGGGCTGTAGGGCATGAAAGGGGTCTTGGCTTTTGGTAGAAGCACTGGCTGGAAGGAGTCCAGAGACCCTGCAAGAGGCAAGCATTTATTCCAACGCACTCCCAGAATCCAGGCTCCTAACACATGGTGTGGAACTCCATTGACCAGCCACGTAGGGCAATGTGGCCCCTCCCACAGAGCACAGGTAGAGGGCATGACTACAGGCCTCAGGCCCTAGAGAGATTACACATTAATGAGTTACCTGAAGGCCAGAGGGTGAAGCCAATTAAGCATTCTTTCCTAGACCCTCTTCTCTCTTCTTCTAGACCCTCAGGTCTGCCCTGAGTTTCACTGGGGGGGTGCATCCAGATCCATCTACCATCCGCCATGAAAATAAAACCTTTTGGAACCATGGATCTGGAGGCCCCACCATGGGAAAACTCAGAGAAGGCCTTTAGTGAGTCAGTGTAGCCACAGCTGCTGGACCTAACTTCCTGCCTGGAGGACCTCTCTGCTTTCCAGCCAAGAGGACTGCCTCTTCAAGCAAGCTAGCCGGGCCACCTAGTCTGCTAAGTGAGTACAGTAACCAAGTCTCTCCCAAGGGGCACTGTCAAGGAGTCTTTCTTCTCCTCTCCACGCCTGTTTCTCTTGGCTGTGGGCCGGTTGGTCACGAGCCCAGAGGCCCCCAGTCTTGTTCCTTTCACAGCCTCTCAGTGGCTTCTGAGAGCCCAAGGGCTTGAGACCAGTAGGTCCCCAGTCACCTTTTGGCCCGGGGATCCCCAATCCAAGAGCTCTGCGCCCCCACAGAACTTCAGATTGAGTGAGAACTCTCCCTCACTGGGCAGGACCCTGTAGTGCCCACCCAGTGCCATGCATGGAGTGAACTCAGTCAAGACTCCTATGTTCCAGTCTCTTTGGAGCCTTGGGAATCACAACAGCCCAACAAGATTCAAGAACCCACACTCGTGAGTTAACCATTCCCCTCATGGGGTCATAAATATGCCTTTGTCCAGACACATTATCTGACTGAAGACTTTTGAGACAAACAGATGCTGACAACCACAGATGACAGCTGAGACACACAGATGACAGCCTTGGGACCTTCCAATTGACAAATTAATTCTCTTGCCAGAACCTAATGTCTACCAACATTTGGGTAACTTACATGATAGTAAGGAAAAAGCTATATCTATGTAGAAATATTAAATATTGTTTAAAACTAATGCTAATACCCTCACAACCTCTGTGCAAACTCAGTCTGAATTTTAATCCACTAAAAATTAATTGGTTCAATAAACCCTTGTCTTCTAGCTCCCACTCCTCATTACCTTTCTGGCTTATCTTGTGCTACCCCTCTGGCTTATGTTGTGCTTTATTTTGATGCATACACCTCACCACTCCACATATTTTTGCTACAAATAACAAAAGAGGGAGTCATTTCAATGACACCTCTCCTTTAAAAAAAGAAGAGTTTGAGGCAGTGGACCACTGTGCCAACAAACTTGGTAAGGTTGAATGGATTTAGAAACCCCTGGCACCCTTCCCCCAGAAGGTAGGAGTTTCACTACTCCCAATCAGACTCCTTACCTGGAACATGTGACCACAACTCCTCACATAAAAATGTGACCTCTGGTCAAGTAGCACAGAACAGAGTTCTCCATGCTAATGAGGTAACTAAATGGGCCCTGAGGGTGTAGCCAATGGGCTACCTTTCCCAGACATTTCTTCCTACAAAAAGGCATTTAATCTCTGTCCACCCTGAGGAAGTGGTATTCATCAATTTTCCAAGATGAACAGTGAATAAACAATATGGACAAGCAAGACTCCAACTTGAAAAAAGAACTGCAGTGGGAAGCACGGAAGAAGCCTTCATCTACAGAGCCAGATGCATAAGTCTTCCCTAGAATGCCCCTCTATGCCCCTGGATGTTCACTCCCTGAGCTAAGCCAGAGTTCTCCCTCCCCCAGCACCAG
Source organism: Grammomys surdaster (assembly GCF_004785775.1). Taxonomy (NCBI): domain Eukaryota; kingdom Metazoa; phylum Chordata; class Mammalia; order Rodentia; family Muridae; genus Grammomys; species Grammomys surdaster. The sequence goes on from NW_021624298.1 coordinate 8,466, forward strand.
GCTCATCTTCTCAGGCCCATGATCTTCTCAGTTCCTAACTCCTCATGATTTCCAGTGGTGTCTGGATGTCCAGCTTCAGCCTCAGCCTGTGCGTTTTGCCTCTCAAACTGAGGTCCCTTTTCTGGGCTGCATTCTCCCACCCCTCAAATGGTGCATCAGTGCTTCTTGTGTAGGGTAAATGCAGTCTAGCATTCCAAATTCCCTCTGTCCTGTTCCCACATCCTTTCTGCAAGGTAGAACACAGAACAGCACTTTCCTTTGACCTCTTTCTCAATCACATGCTATCTGCAGAAATGACGATTTCCCGTCCACTTAATGGGGATTAAGCAAAGACAACACCAATAGACTGTAAGTCTTGGATGTCTCTTAGACTGAACTGCCAAAAGAAGAAGCTAATTCTTTTTTTTTTTTCATTTTTTTTTATTGGATGATTTATTTACATTTCCTATGTTGTCCCCTTACCCCATCCCCCACCACCCCCTCAGAACCCCCAATCCCCTCGCCCCTCCTCATTCTTCTCTGTGGATGTAACCTCTATCTACCCCCCCACACTCCCACCTCCACACCCTCAAAATTCCCACCACCTGGGGCATCCAGCCTTCATGAGGTCAAGGTTCTCTTCTTCCACCTATGCCCAGCAGGGCCCTCCACTTTTACATATTCAGCTGAAGCCCTGGATCCCCCCCAAGTGCTCCCAGGCTGGTGGTTTAGACCCTGGGAGCTGTGGTTGGTTGGTATTGTTGCTCTCCTCATGGTGCCACAAATCCTTTCAGCTCCTTCAGTCTTCACTCTAACTCCTCTATTGAGAACCGAATGATCAGTTCAATGGCTAGTTGTGCCATTGAACAACATCTGCCTCTGAATATGTCTGACTCTTGAAGGCCTCTGAGGAGATATCCATATCAGGCTCTTATCAGCATACACTTCCTGACTTCCACATCAGCATCTACCTTTGGTGATTGCACATGGGATAGATACTCAGGTGGAGTGGTCTTGAGACCCCTCCTTCAGTTTCTGTCCCTCACTTTGTCTCCATATTTGCTCCCTTGAGTATTTTGTTGCTCCTTCTAAGAAGGACCGAATCACCCTCACTTGGTCTTCCTTCTTTATGGGCTTCATGTGGCCTGTGAGTTGCATCTTGGGCATTTCAAGGTTCTAGGCTAATATCCAATAATCAGTGAGTGAATACCATGTGTGTTCTTTTGTGATTGGCTTACCTCACTCAGGATGATAATTTCTAGTTCCATCCATTTACCTAGGAACCTCTCGAATTCATTGTTTTTAATAGCTGAGTAATACTCCATTGTGTAAATATACCACATTTTTTGAATCCAATCCTCAGTTGAAGGACATCTGGGTTCTTTCCAGCTCCTGGCTATTATAAATAAGGCTGCTATGAACATAGTTGAGCATATGTCCTTGTTATATGTTCGAGCATCTTGTGGGTATATGCCTAGGAGTGGTATAGCTGGATCCTCGGGTAATGCTATGTCCAATTTTCTGAGGAACCGCCAGACTGATTTCCAAAGTGGTTGCACCATCTTGCAGTCCCACCAACAATGGAGGAGTGTTCCTCTTTCTCCACACCCTTGCCAGCATCTACTATCACCTGAGTTTTTAATCTTAGCCATTCTGACTGGTATGAGATGGAATCTCAGGGTTGTTTTGATTTGCATTTCCCTGACGACTAAGGATGCTGAACATTTCTTTAGATGCTTCTCTGCCATTCGAGTTTCTTCCATTGAAAATTCTTTGTTAAGCTCTATACCCCATTTTTTAATAGGGTAATTTGGTTGTCTGGAGTCTAATTTCTTGAGTTCTTTGTATATATTGGATATTAGCCCTCTATCAGATGAAGGATTGGTAAAGATCTTTTCCCAATTTGTTGGTTGTCGTTTTGTCCTATTGACAGTGTCCTTTGCCTTACAGAAACTTTGCAAATTTTATGAAGTCCCATTTGTCAATTCTCGATCTTAGAGCATATGCCATTGGAGTTCTGTTCAGGAACTTTTCCCCTGTGCCCAAGTATTCGAGGCTTTTCCCCACCTTCTCTTCTATTAGTTTCAGTGTATCTGGTTTTATGTGGAGGTCCTTTATCCACATAGACTTGAGCTTTGTAAAAGGGGATAAGAATGGATCAATTTTCATTCTTCCACATGTTGTCTTCCAGTTGAACCAGCACCATTTGTTGAAAATGCTGTCCTTTTTCCACTGGACAGTTTTAGCTCCTTTGTCAAAGATCAAGTGACCGTAGGAGTGTGGGTTCATTTCTGGGTCTTCAATTCTATTCCATTGATC
>NW_021624299.1:0-232 GCF_004785775.1 Grammomys surdaster
GGTTCATAACTTCTGTTAATGTCAAAGTGTCTCGGTTTAGTTTCTGTTTCCATGATCTGTCCATTGCTGAGAGTGGGGTGTTGAAATCCCCCACTATTATTGTGTGAGGTGTAATGTGTGTTTTGAGCTTTAGTAAAGTTTCTTTTATGTATGTAGGTGCCCTTGCATTTGGGGCATAGATGTTCAGAATTGAGAGTTCACCTTGGTAGCTTTTTCCTTTGATGAGTATGAA
>NW_021624299.1:332-721 GCF_004785775.1 Grammomys surdaster
TGTCACTGAGGTGTGTTTCTTGTATGCAGCAAAATTCTGGGTCTTGTTTGTGTATCCAGTCTGCTAGTCTGCGTCTTTTTATTGGGGAATTGAGACCATTGATGTTAAGAGATATTAAGGAAAAATGATTGTGGCTTCCTGTTATTTTTGTTATTAGAGGTAAAGTTATGTTTGTATAGTTATCTTCTTTTGGGGTTGTTGGAAGATTACTTCCTTGCTTTTTCTAGGTTGTAGTTTCCCTCCTTGTGTTGGCGTTTTCCATCCATTATCCTTTGAAGTGCTGGGTTTGTGGGAAGATATTGTGCAAATTTGGTTTTGTCATGGAATATCTTGGTTTCACCATCTATATTGATTGAGAGTTTTGCTGGGTATAGTAATCTGGGCTGGCA
>NW_021624299.1:821-1159 GCF_004785775.1 Grammomys surdaster
TAGGCTTCTTGTATGTTTATGGGCATCTTGTTCTTTAGGTTAGGGAAATTTTCCTCAATGATTTTGTTGAAGATATTTACTGGCCCTTTAAGTTGGGAATCTTCATTCTCATCTATACCTATTATCCTTAGGTTTGGTCTTCTCATTGTGTCCTGGATTTCCTGGATGTTTTGAGTTAGGAGTTTTTTGCGTTTTGCATTTTCTTTGACAACTGTGTCAATATTTTCCACCGTATCTTCTGCATTTGAGATTCTCTCTTCTATCTCTTGTATTCGGTTGGTGATGCTTGCGTCTGTGACTCCTGATCTCTTTCTTAGGTTTTCTATCTCCATGGTTGT
>NW_021624300.1:0-3020 GCF_004785775.1 Grammomys surdaster
ATACGAAAAGGTTCAGCCAGGGCATAGCAGCCCTTTGGGGTCCTACAGGTCCCCCGTTTTTATTTTATAGACGAATAGCGTCTGTCTTAGGTCACCTTCCGTCAATACCAATTACCCGTCATAGGGAATCCCTGCCAGCCTCAGGGCCCCTGTCTTAGGTAGGTAAGGACTGCAAAGGAGTTGCCCGTCATTGACTAACTATTCTCAGTAAATGCTGAACCAAACATGGGCAGAAGGGTTCTCTCGTGCCAGCAACACGAGCACCTGCTTAGTAACTGCCTGGGACTGGATCTGCTGTCTGTGAAGGCGGCAATATCAATCCTGCTGTGGCTGCCCCAAAGGCTAGGACTCCAAAAGACAAGGACCTCTAGCCCATCCTTTAAGGAGCCTTCTGGCCAGTTTGAGTCCTGCTAGAAACCACTCTCCATAAAGAGGCTGCACACAAGTAGTAACATTAATATTAACATAAAGAAATTGTTGGTTTATTAGAATTAGCAGCAGTTTTTCCAGTAGTCTTGGTGGGAGCTATGACCAGTCAAGCTGCTTATCCCCATTGACATCCGAATTGCGTGGTTCATCACAATGCTCCAGTAGATCTCCACTTGGGTGAGGCTGCGTAGTGACAGGACGAGGCTGTGTGGTGACAGGGCGCACACAACGCTCAGGAATCCAAACAGGACTTTCAGCATCTTTGGGAAAAACACAAACAGAACCTCTCACCCTGACTAATACAGGGTCAGGGCCTTTCCATTTCTCTAAGCCCAGTGCCTTCTGGGCTCATTTCTAATGTCTGTCTCTTGCAGACAATACATCGTTAACCACTAATAAAAATTTTAAAATATACAAAATAAAGGATAATCTTGCATGAGATGAATTAACCTCCCCCCTTTTTGTTTTTTTCAAGATAATTTTTCAAAGTTAAATGTGCTCTTTCCACTATAGCCTGGCCTTTAACGGCTGAGCCATCTCTCCAGCCCTGAGTTACTAGTTAAACCAAATTTCTATTATCAAAGTTGAATTTTTAACCATACCCAATAAACACTTTTTTAACATAAAACAATAAAACCAAAATAGGCAATTAACAGATTGATGCACCAAGGACAGACAATAGACAGGAAAAGCAGAACTAGAGGTTTCTCCAGTAGGAGCCAGAGAGAAAGCAGAATGTATCCCAGGAGGGCTCTGAATTGCAGTATAAGGATGAAAACATGATAAGCAGCATTTTCGCTGCATTGTTATTGATTAAACTCATGATACACTCATTATTCCAGTTATAGAGTGCCCACTCTGACACATGGAAGTGAGGGCTAGAAACACATTTGGCTGACTGTTGGAAAAGAGGCTCCATAATCTTTACAAATTCTGATGGTTCAATTACATCTAAAATTTCTTCTAATTCATTTAAGAACATTACTTCTTTTGGACTGTGAGTCTTTGGCCAGTATCTGAGAAGTGTCATTACCACTGGTTCAGTGAGGGTGCTGTTCTTCTCTAAAAACTGCATGACACAGTATGCCAGCTTGAGATGGTAGACACTCAGGGACCTCACTTTGTATAAGGGCAGCAATACCTTCAACAGGAAGATCTTGTGCCCTTCCTTTAATGGTAAGGCAAATCCATTAATTATACTTCCCAGGATCTCTAGTAATTCTGCTATGCCACTGTGGTGCTCTGTCTCATAGATAAACCTATAAGATATATTACTGATCTGTTTCCTGATGTAAGCGAGCAGGCCTAAGAACTTCACATAGATTCTGTGCTGGGTCGTTTTGAGAAAATCTCTCTCCCAAGGATCCTCACTGTCAAAGAGTTCTAGAAGCTGCAATAGAAACTTTTGATCAATATATTTCTTTGCTATATTGGGCTGGAAATCTGGAGACTCTAAAAATCTTAAGAAAAATGCATAAACAAGCTGTGGATGAGGCCAAGCTGCTTCTAACATTGGTTCATCTCCTCCTGGGTCAAATTCTGCTCCCGTAGGATTGGAGGAGGGTAGTAAGGTTCGAAACCTATTAACTGCAAACGTGTGGATGGCTTTGGGGTAAATGGGCTCTGTGATCGTGTTCTGGTTGTAGGTGATATGTTCCACCATTTCGCTTAGGGCAGCTCGCTTTTCTTCTTTCCATTTTAAGTCACTCAGTGGGTCAGAAGCAAAGTCAAGGATGACATAACACTGACTTAGCTTCTGGATGAAAAGCTTCTCTTGACCCACAGGAGGAACATCTTGTAAAGATGGGAATTTTTGCAGTTCTCTATTATTGCTGGCATTAACCCGTGAAGAGTTCTGCCATTTGTCTTTCTTCACAGGGACTACGATTGGCTGAGGGACTGGTACTTTTATTTTAGTAGGTGTCGAAGACTGGACAGCTCCGAGGCTGTTTTTCCTGCTGGCTATCTCTACTTCTGCTATATCTTGTCCTTCTCCTTCTTTTGAACCTTTTCCACTTTTCACTAGTTTTGGTGGTTCTTTCTCTTTCTTGGTTTTATTCGGTATGGCTGGTGCAGACTGCGGCCTCTGCAGCTCCTGCAGCTGCCCACCACCACTGCTGCTGCAGCGGCAGAAATGCCCCGGGCCCGGCCATTGCGCCATCCGGGATGCCACCGCTGCCACTGGGGAACTGAGTAGCTTGTCCGCTCTTGCTTCCCCTTTTCCAGGCTCCCGTTCCCATTTTCTGACCTTGCATTTCTTCAATTTTTTCCTTTTCTAAAATTTCTCCCTCATCCTCAGAGCTGGAGCTATTCTCCACCTCATACAAGGATTCCTTACCTGCATCATCCCGTGTCAATACACGTAGAAAGGAACTCACAATTCCCATGGCGCGATCAAAGCTCACACTCTCGTAGCGCTGCTTTCAGTTTAATCCTGCGCCGCTTCTCCAATACGTTCCACTCTCCGAACCAGTCCAGCCGGCTCCTTCCAGGAACGTCCCGTCAGGTTCTCCTCTCTTTCCCGATCTCAGTGGAACCTCCACTTGACAGCGCCAGCGCTGCCTGTGGTACCGAGCTCGGGCGTAGGCCTG
>NW_021624301.1:0-4229 GCF_004785775.1 Grammomys surdaster
GTTCCTGGGCTGAGGGAGCAGAAGGCCTGGCCCTGCTCTGCCTAACCATGTCCATTGGTTCTTCTTGCTCTGAGCGTTTGGGATGCCAGCAGTGTAGCCATCAGTGTAGCCTTCTGCTCACTGGAGTCAGTTCCACATTTGGACTCAGTGAGAGGAAGAGACAGAAGCACCAAGGCTAATTCCCAAGAGGTCGTGTCCTAGCTGGTGGACAGGAAGAAGAGAGTGTGGAGTTCTAGAAAGGGTTTACTTTGTGGGTTTCTATGTAGGGAGGGACTGCTGATACCTGTTATGTGGGAGCAGAGGCAGAAAGCCTTGGTATTGTTATAAATGTTCAGTGAAGTTCGGGGCTGCAATCAAAGGATCCTGGAGGAACACAGACCATGCTTCATCCTGAGCTTGCCTTTAGCTGAGTCCCTGACATGTTGGTTTGAGGAGGTGGGTCTGATGTAACTGTGTTGCCTCATGCCTCATGCAGCAAGGGTAGGAGAAGATCAGGGGCCTGGAAGTAATCTAAGTCATCCTGTAAGATCACTTAGATCCAGAATGTCCATTTTGTATTTCTAGTAGTTTTAGCTAAGTCCTTAGGCTCATGTCCCAACATGGCTTCTCACATGTCAATCTTGACTCAGTTTCTCTATAAGTCATTCCCCTTGCTCTCCTTTTTAACAAACTTAATTCCCATCTGAACTGAGAAGGAATAAAAGATAGATGCAGACTATCAAGGAATTGGCCAGATTGACTACTTACTTTAGTCATCATAATTTTGGGGAGGAATACAATGGGCAGACACTACAGTGAATAGTGCAAAATGCAGTTTCTAGTCTCTGCTTCCCAGAACTTACAACCTAAATGGGGAGATACAGGTCCTTGTGTGAAGATATGAGAACAAGGGAGAGAGTTAATACCGATATCAGATGACACTGGCTAGGCTGTGGTAAAATGCCTACTGAGTGCTTTAGAGGTAGCATATTAAACAACTTAGGAGAGGAAGAGTATCCCGAAGAAGCATCTTCACATGACACATTCCAACTTTGGATAGAATTCTGTTAAATCTTGGTGGCCAGAAAGACTAATACCTTCCTTGTGCCATACGGTCTCTAAAATATCTTGTTGTAGGTCTGTTGAAAGGCTGAGTCTTCCAATAGAAGCCAAGAGAAGCAGAAGATCCTGGCCTCCTAACCACAGGATTCTAATCTAGCTAGCTGTCTTTCCCTGGAAGAAGGCAGTAGGAGCTAGATACACAAATGTGGACACGACTCTATGGCAGTGGTTCTCAGCCTGCGTGTTGCGACCCCTTTTGGGAGTGGAACAACCCTTTCACAGAGGTCATATATCAGATTTTTACATTACAATTCATAATAGTAGCAAAATTACAGTTATGAAGAAGCAACAAAATGCTTTTATGTTTGGAACTATATAAAAGGGTCACAACATTAAGAAGGTTGAGAACCATTGCTCTATAGAATCTTCACAGTGGAGATGGATGTCTCCACTGTTAGGGTAGTAATTAGCCCAAGCCAGAGAGAAGTATTGACTTGCATTACATCCACTGTCCTCTTCAGATGAGTAGCCATGGCCAGATTGATGCTGAAAACCTATTTTCTCTGCAGAGGGCTTAAAATGAGTTTCCAGATCACTTATAAAACAAGCGGAGTTTGCTCTTAACATACAACCTCCTCACCTCCACTCAGTTTGCTGATTGATTGAAATTGGAACCCCTATTCTTACAGACTGAAGGGTAGTATTTCCTGCAGATGGGACTTCATGGGACTTGGTTCCCAGAGACTTTGTGATTGTTATCTTGTGATTCAGGGTGATGCAGGGTTTGTGGTACTTTAGTGTTTACCAACTTGGAATATTCCATGATATCTCTAAAGGGTGGCTAAAATGGGAGGAAGGGGCAGACGGCTTGAATTTGGGCCCCACACAGTTTGACCTTATTTGTGTGGTCATAACTAAAGCAGAAAACACCTCCCAGCTTGAGTTTCAGGACCTTTTGCTTGAGCAGATGATAGCCTCTTCCAGAGAGATTGTGAGAATTATGGGAATTAGTAGATGTGTAAGGGCTACTTATATTATTTTAGTACTTATGTTTGGAAGTGGTCAACTGAAGACTCAGAGATACAGAGCTCTGGTCCTGTATCTGGCATGTATCCCTCAGAAAGACGGTGGAATTGGAGTTAGTTTCCACATCCCTCTTTTGTGGGAAAGCTCCAAGGAGTCTTGGGTAACTTTGGGGATTCCTGTGAACATGAGGTAACGGAGGCGTTGGAGGAGATTCTGCCTCCTTCACAATCTTAGCTTCTTGCACCCACAGTTGAACAAGGTTGACATATGCATGTTTATACATCAGATGAATGAGAATTGTAAAGACTCTTTATGGTAGGACAACATTTTAGAAAAATCAAATGCTGGTCAGCCGGTATGGGCAAGTGGACCATGCACATTTTTCTCCTGGAAGAGTTTCATGTGTCTGTTGCTAACTGATGTTAGAACTATGACAATAATTTTTTTTTTTAAAGATGGCAGTAGCCTGGTAAAGTTCTCTTAAAAGGACACACCTGTGGGAAGTGTTGCTGGTCAGAAATCTCTTTGGACAACACTTACTGATTTGTCTTTTGTCCCAGGCCAGTGAGTGGTTATTACAGTGTCATTCCTGGAAATTGGTGGCTCAGGCAAGTGCTTCCTGACTGTGTTCAGGGCTATGATTCTGACTCTTTCTCCTTCCCACTCTCCACTCCCACTCCATCCTCCAAACCCTGTCAAACACTGCACTTAAAATGCCATTTTGCCTTTTCATTTATGAATCTTTTTCAAGAAGAAAAGGCAAGAGCCATATGCATGCTGTCCCTAGATGTCAGTCATCTTCTGGGTCAAACTGAAGAGTGACATGATTGCTAAGCCCGGTACATATTTACCCAGCTGCCCAGACACCTGAACGTTCACACCGATTCACACATGCTACTTGTTCAAGTAGGTGTTCCTGCTCCCATTTTTTTTTTTTTAAGTTTTACTTTCTAGAAAAGACCACAAAGAGGGATGGCTGGAAATGGTAATTCAGTTGCCTTTGGAGGCCAAATAGACTAGCTTGCATGCTCAGAAACTGAAAGATGCTGAGCAAAGCATATCTGTAGTTTTCACCATAGCAAGCCTTCAGTCATCACTGGGCTCCGTCTCTTTCACAAAACGTTGAAGTCAAACACAGATGGTTCAGTGTGTGAGTCCTGAGGCCCCCGCTGAGGCTGCTGGTGGCCTCTTGCTCTAGCTTGTGGCCTCCTTCCTTGTCTTCTCTGCTTATTTCCCCAGAGACTTGCCTTACAATGAGGAGCAAGGCTTCGCAGGGCAAGTCTCTTGCTGTGACAAAGTTGGAAAAGAATCTGCCCAGCCAGCCGTAGAAATGCTAACGAACTAAGACAAAGGCTTCACTTTGCTGATGCAGAGGGAACATATTTTTACATTTCTCATAAAGGGAGAGAGTAGGACACAGTTGCTTCAGAGCTGCAAGGCTTCTATCCCTTCTCTGATCACTGCTGGCACTGACAGGGATGCTTTGCATAAAGGGTGGGGAAGGTCATTAAATTGCTCTTCCCTCTAGAGCATAGGTCCCTGGTTTGCTGGAGGATCAGGTGGGAGAAGGTAGCAAGAGTATGTTTTATTCTCACTTTTCATAGTTTGGGGTTTTTTTTTGTTTTTGTTTTTTTGGTTTTTTTTGTATTTTGAGACAGGATTTTTCTGTATAGACTTGACTGTACTGGAACTTGCTCTGTAGACCAGGCTGGCCTTGAACTATAGAGATCCACCTGTCTCTGCTTCCCCAGTGCTGGGATTAAAGGCACACGCCACCCACTGCTTTGCTCACTCTGGGCTTTTTTGATGTCTGAGAAAATGTAATGTATGTCTTCCATTGGAGTCTAGCGCTTCTCGGTAACTGTAGGTGATGACTTACGTGGGGCAAATAGAAGTTCCTAGCTTATAGCCATTGTCCTGGGAAAAGTATTCGTGTGGAATATATTAATGGATTATTAGCTTGATTACACCACATCTAAACAGATTAAAAAGGGATACTTGAGAAACAGAGAACCTGGCCATCAATAGAATAATACAGAAAAAGAAAGCTTCCTTAGACCACAGAGCTGGAGAAAAGCAGGGAGGGGCTCAGCAGAGTCACAGCCTGGGCAGCTGCCTCCTGCAGATGTAGCTGACAGGCCCCATTGAGCTGTGGGTTTCAG
>NW_021624302.1:0-3171 GCF_004785775.1 Grammomys surdaster
GTTTTCCTTGACTTTGCAGTCATATGGTTGTAATTACTTGGCTATTATTTTTCCCCTTAGTTTTGCATTTTTATATATTTTAAAACTGGGTGTGACAGAGATGTTGAAACTGATTTTGGGCACAGAGATATGAAATAATCTAGCCAATCTCAATGAATAGGGATTCATCACATTCAAGATCTTGGAAGGGCTTTTTTTCCCCCTCCTACCAAAAATTTGCAATTGAGTATGATTCTCTTCAGTTTCATGAATGTCTCTTTTGCATTAGTAGCAACCTGAAAGCAATATCTCTTGAGAATGGCATGTTAAAAGGGTATACCAGGAAATGAAGGGAAGAAATTAAATTTTATCTATCACTCTATTCAAAAATGATTTAATTTTTTTGTGGTTCTGGAGATTCAAGTTAGGGCCTTGCACACACTAGATAAGCTACTGACCACTGAGGGAAATTCCAGCCCGCAGCTGTACCTTTAACGGACAATGTGCAGAGACTGAATACTTTGCAATTCAACAAGAATTAATTTCTGTTCCGAGCCATGCCTGCACTTGAGCAGAGTCTTGCTTTCCTAAAAAGGAATCAATTCTTTAATAAGAAAAGCAGGACTCACTCGGTTTTTTTCTCATCTCAAGGCAACTACTTAATAATAATAGTTCTTATAAATAATTGAAGCATATGCTTTCAGAATCATGAACTTCCTATATTGAAATTATTTGAGGAAAAGCTAGGATTCTTCTAATTTATAACCTAGAGTTTGCAATATGTTACCACAACATATATGGATATAAGTGTTCTTTTTAAAAAAGGAAACACTCAAGCATGGTCTTACCTGGTCTGGGGAGGGTTTATGGTTCGTCTGATTGGAACGGGAGGATCTGAAGTGGTCATCCTCATAGTTGTCAGCCATTAGTTTCATTCGATTTTGTGTCTAAAAAGAAATTCATAGTTTAAATTGAGATAAAATCCCCATGATACATGGTAGAGCAACAAGTACCTTAAAGATATTCATGAGCAGGAAAATAGTCCCATCCACAATAAAATCAATTAAACACAGACTTAGGAAGGGTACTGTCAAGGGTTTAGTCAAAGCAATTCAAATACTGAAGCCCTAACCCCAACATCACTGCTTCTAGAGAGAAGGTCTTGAGGAACTAATTTAGACTCAATGAAGTCAAAGGGTTGACTCCTACCTGTGGCTGTAGATGTGTTCTGAGAGTAAACGAGTCAAAGATCTCCTCTATGTGAACACAGAGAAGATAGCCCCGGTGAGGAAGAGTGCTCTCAGCAGGAAAGGAGCCAGAAGAGACCTTGATCTCAGACCTCCAGACCTCTATACTGTGAGCAAACAAGATAAACTACTATTTCAGCCACCTACGCTATAGTATTTGTTATGGTCACTTGAGCTAAAATAGGTAGACAACTTTGTGCAGGGAAGACAACAGTCTCAAAGAAAGCCCTTTATACACTACATTTTTTTATATCAATAATTAAGACTAGTTTGTATTATATATGGTATTCTGTAACTTTAATATTTTAGCTTATATTTAGGTAAGGTTCATTTCCATGTTATCTAAGAAATGACTTATTATTTAAACAGCTCATTCAGTTTTGGGTAGACTTTATGTAAATATTATGATTGTAAATATTTGGGAAGAAGTTATTACTTATAGATTAAATAATAGATCATCTAGAAAAATCTAAGAGAATTAAAAAGTATGTAACTTACTACAGAAGATACATGTACAAAATTTAATAGCAATTAATAAATAATTTAGGTTTCAAAAATAAATATTCCAAAAGCCTTTCTGATCCTCCATCTTCACTACAAAGGTGGTGACTTTGGGCAGCTGGTAAATGAGTGCCTCACAACCATCTTATAATCACTTATGTGGGTCAGAATATACAAAAGTAATGTATAGTTCACAATAAAATATTGTTCAAATAAAAGTTTTAAAGTGTCAAACGTCTTGTTTACATCATATGGTTTTTAAGTGTTTACCATGGACATAATCTAAAGAATAAAGTTAAAGAAAGATCCCCCATGATTCCTCTTACGAGTGACAATCACTATCAATATTAAGGTATTTAGGTGGTTTAAATGTCCTCCATAGGCTCAGGTATTTGAACACTTGGTCTTCAGTTGGAGGTCCTGTTGGGAGAAGTTTAGTAGATACAGCCTTGCTGGGGTAGGCTTGAGAGTATATAGCATTGTCTACTTCCAGTTAACTCTCTGTTCTTTGTTTAAGGTAACAAAAGTCAGCTTCCTGCTCCTGCTGCCATGCTTCCCTGACATAATGGGCTCTTACCGCTCTGGAATGTAGGCCAAAATAAACGTCCTCCATAAACTGCTTTGGCCATGGTCTGTTACACAGCAATAGGCAGTAACAAATAAACCAAGTATTCCAGTCTGCTTCCTCCTGGTAGTGAACTCACAAGAGGGAACACTCTCGTGATTCACCCTCATTTGGACCTATTTCTATGTACATGTTACTTTAAATACCATACTCTACCATGCAGAGTATTGCTAATCTCTGGAAGGAAACATTGTTTCATTTTCCCAGCCATCTGGCTTTGTCAAAATTTGACTGGTTATCTTTAACACATTTCATTGTGAAATAAAAGCATTTTGATTATTAAAAAAAAAAAAGTTACAGAGATATCTAGTGAATGATGCCTGGGGGCAAAAACTTTAAGGCCAAATTGGCTTAGTTTAAATTCTATTTCCATATACTAGTTATCTATCCTTCAGCATGTTATGAGGTAAATTCTAAACCTCAATTTCCCTATCTTTAAAATGGGGTTGGATCATGGATTTTGACTAAAAGACTGTAGTAAGAGTTAGTTAATTAAGTTAATAGAAAGAAAGCATTTAGAAAGGTACATAGTCTAAATTCGGCACCTAATAACTTTTAAGGACTATTAGTCTGATAATGATAAACATTAATTTTCATGGTCTTACTCCTAGTTTTTCCTGGTTGCATAGAACGGATTGCTTAACCTGCATTGTTGAACACTCAGGTTCTTTATATTTTAACCTAACACATGTATATTTGTCAGTTTGTCCTTTCACTGTATGACAGAAAAGAGAATATATATCAACAAATGGAGATACCAAATTTTTGTTTCCTAGAATGCCTTCTGGTGACCTGAATGTTTGTTTCTGCTCAAAGTTC
>NW_021624303.1:0-2114 GCF_004785775.1 Grammomys surdaster
ACTGGTGTGCGAGTCTTTCTTCCCTGCTGGTCGGGGTGGTAGGCGCCACACATTTGGTGGCCTGCACGGGGATTTCTTAGAATTCCCGGAGTTCCAGAACCAGTAGTAGTCAGGGCGATCGATCGGTAAGTGGCCGGTAAGTGGGGCCCTTCAATCTTTAAAGTCCTCGGAAGGAGGCTTCAATCTTTAAGGTCCTCGGACGGAGGCAAGCAAAAGTGAAAGTAAAAAGGCCAGCGGGATATGTTCGTGCCGGGAGGAGTGGATCCGTGGATAGTTATTCTAGTAGTGGCGATCACGATTGCAGTATCCCTGGTGCTGTGTTTTTGCCTTAACTGTCACCAGCCAGGGCGTGAGTGCCACAGTTAACTACCTTAAACAGAAGGCTCTACAGCAGTTTGTCCAGGAAGTGGACCGCATTGCCCCTTGGTTCGTGGTATCGGGACAGCTTACCTTGGCCACCTGGGATAAACTGGGGAAGGACATAGAAAGGGAAGAGAGGGAGTGAAGGTGAAGAATTGGAAACATTTCCTGCCAAGTACAAAGGTGTGGAAGAGAAAGAACACAGCATAAGTATACAAAGATCAAAGAGGCCAAGGGTAGTGAGGCTAAAATAATACAGACTTCAAAGAGAAGGACGAATCTAAGGACTGTGGTAAAGCGGCGGAAAGGTTAGAAAGCAAAGCCATGGGTAGCTGTTGTAGCTGTCCAGATAAAGACACTGTCCTAGATAACCATAGGAACAAGTTTAAGGTTGTTAACGTTGATGATGATGGCAATGAGCTAGACTCTGGTTTCATGGAGCTCACAGACACAGAACTGATTCTGTACACCCCGAAGCGAGACTCGGTGAAATGGCACTACCTCTGCCTGCGACGGTAAGGCTACGACTCAAATCTGTTTTCTTTTGAAAGTGGTCGATTGTGTCAAACTGGACAAGGAATTTTTGTTTTTAAGTGTGCCCGTGCAGAAGAATTATTTAACATGTTGCAAGAGATTATGCAAAATAATAGTATAAATGTGGTGGAAGAGCCAGTTGTAGAAAGGAATAGTCATCAGACAGAATTGGAAGTCCCTAGAACACCTCGAACACCTACGACTCCAGGGCTTGGTGCTCAGAACTTACCCAACGGGCATCCCTGCTACCCCTCGTTTGGAGATACTTCATCTCACCCCTCAAGCCGACACTCTCTTGTGGGAAGTGCTCACAAAATAGACTATTCAAGGCGTAGGGATTGTACACCGACAGTCTTTAACCTTGATATCAGGCGCCCCAGTTTAGAACATAGGCAACTCAGTTATACACAGGTGGATTTGGAAAGGGGCAGTGACTCTGACAACCCTCAGACTCCAGAAACGACAACCACTCCCCTCCTACAAACCCCCACCCGGCGCACAGAGCTGTACACTGTCATAGACATTGAGAGAACTGTTGCTGTGTCCAACTTGCAGAAAGCACTGCCGAGAGACGACGGTACCTCTAGGAAGACCAGACACAACAGTACTGACCTGCCCATGTGAGCCCGGAAGCATTGCATCATGAAGATTTTCAGGGTATAGGAGTGCTAGCTGTTGCCCTAGTGGGCGTCTGTGTTCTCTGCCTGTCTTGTATCTGTCATATGGTCAGGGCCCAGAGACATGAGAGGGCGCTGGTAGTGTGTGCCTTTCAGGCCATTGAGGGGGTGTGTATCTCCACAAGCATGGCTGGTAGCTTTGAAGCATTAGTTGCTCTCATTACCCCAAATTTTCGGTCTGGACAGCCCTTGCACCCCTGGAAGCCTATAGGTTTCATTGCACACGGGATGGGTGTCTATTCCATTTTTCTTGGGCTCAGCTCTTGCACCTGGTGGGCTTTGCCCATTGCACCCAGTAGAGTGAGTCCCATGGTTTGAGCCTGTCTGCCCTTGATCGTGAGATCCTACATGATGGAGCTTGCTTGATCGGGCAGTCACAGCTTGAAACTGCTTAAAAACAAAAAAGGGGGAACTGTGGAGAGCTGCTGCCACGCCTTAAAGATGGTGCCTGCTTGCCCTTGCAGACTTGGAGTAAACAAGCCTTGTTTGGTCTTGAGGCGGTACTTCCTGGTGGCCTGATCTTGTGTCATGGGTCCTTGACCA
>NW_021624304.1:0-2259 GCF_004785775.1 Grammomys surdaster
AGGTATAATTCTAGTACCCAAGAGGTGGAGGCAGGAAGATTAAGAGGTGTGCGGCGCCTACCACCCCGACCAGCAGGGAAGAAAGACTCGCACACCAGTTCCTTCCAGCAGCAGTTTACTCAGGAGTTGCTAGTTACATGAAGCTTGAAGGTGTGCCCCCGAGCCAGCCCAGGAGCGAAGCTTTATACCCTGTGTAGGACTGCCCATGAGCCCATACCACGTCTCGCACTGTGATTGGTCAAGGACCCATGACACAAGATCAGGCCACCAGGAAGTACCGCCCCAGGACCAAACAAGGCTTGTTTACTCCAAGTCTGCAAGGGCAAGCAGGCACCATCTTTAAGGCGTGGCAGCAGCGCTCCACAGTTCCCCCTTTTTTGTTTTTAAGCAGTTTCAAGCTGTGACTGCCCGATCAAGCAAGCTCCATCATGTAGGATCCCACGATCAAGGGCAGACAGGCTCAAGCCATGGGACTCACTCTACTGGGTGCAATGGGCAAAGCCCACCAGGTGCAAGAGCTGAGCCCAAGAAAAATGGAATAGACACCCATCCCGTGTGCAATGAAACCTATAGGCTTCCAGGGGTGCAAGGGCTGTCCAGACCTAAAATTTGGGGTAATGAGAGCAACTAATGCTTCAAAGCTACCAGCCATGCTTGTGGAGATACACACCCCCTCAATGGCCTGAAAGGCATGCACTACCAGCACCCTCTCATGTCTCTGGGCCCTGACCATATGACAGATACAAGACAGGCAGAGAACACAGACGCCCACTAGGGCAACAGCTAGCGCTCCTATACCCTGAAAATCTTCACAATGCAATGCTTCCGGGCTCACATGGGCAGGTCAGTACTATTGTGTCTGGTCTTCCTAGAGGTACCGTCGTCTCTCGGCAGTGCTTTCTGCAAGTTGGACACAGCAACAGTTCTCTCAATGTCTATGACAGCGTACAGCTCTGTGCGCCGGGTGGGGGTTTGTAGGAGGGGAGTGGTTGTCGTTTCTGGAGTCTGATGGTTGTCAGAGTCACTGCCCCTTTCCAAATCCACCTGTATATAACTGAGTTGCCTATGTTCTAAACTGGGGCGCCTGATATCAAGGTTAAAGACTGTCGGTGTACAATCCCTACGCCTTGAATAGTCTATTTTGTGAGCACTTCCCACAAGAGAATGTCGGCTTGAGGGGTGAGATGAAGTATCTCCAAACGAGGGGTAGCAGGGATGCCCGTTGGGTAAGTTCTGAGCACCAAGCCCTGGAGTCGTAGGTGTTCGAGGTGTTCTAGGGACTTCCAATTCTGTCTGATGACTATTCCTTTCTACAACTGGCTCTTCCACCACATTTATACTATTATTTTGCATAATCTCTTGCAACATGTTAAATAATTCTTCTGCACGGGCAGACTTAAAAACAAAAATTCCTTGTCCAGTTTGACACAATCGACCACTTTCAAAAGAAAACAGATTTGAGTCGTAGCCGTACCGTCGCAGGCAGAGGTAGTGCCATTTCACCGAGTCTCGCTTCGGGGTGTACAGAATCAGTTCTGTGTCTGTGAGCTCCATGAAACCAGAGTCTAGCTCATTGCCATCATCATCAACATTAACAACCTTAAACTTGTTCCTATGGTTATCTAGGACAGTGTCTTTATCTGGACAGCTACAACAACTACCCATGGCTTTGCTTTCTAACCTTTCCGCCGCTTTACCACAGTCCTTAGATTCGTCCCTCTCTTTGAAGTCTGTATTATTTTAGCCTCACTACCCTTGGCCTCTTTGATCTTTGTATACTTATGCCGTGTTCTTTCTCTTCCACACCTTTGTACTTGGCAGGAAATGTTTCCAATTCTTCACCTTCACTCCCTCTCTTCCCTTTCTATGTCCTTCCCCAGTTTATCCCAGGAGGCCAAGGTAAGCTGTCCCGATACCACGAACCAAGGGGTGATGCGGTCCACTTCCTGGACAAACTGCTGTAGAGCCTTCTGTTTAAGGTAGTTAACAGCGGCACTCATGCACTGGCTGGTGACAGTTAAGGCAAAAACACAGCACCAGGGATACTGCAATCGTGATCGCCACTACTAGAATAACTATCTACGGATCCACTCCTCCCGGCACGAACATATCCCGCTGGCCTTTTTACTTTCACTTTTGCTTGCCTCCGTCCGGGGACCTTAAAGATTGAAGCCTCCTTCCGAGGACTTTAAAGATTGAAGCCTCCTTCCGAGGTCTTTAAAGATTGAAGCCTCCTTCCGAGGTCTTTAAAGATTGAAG
>NW_021624305.1:0-1915 GCF_004785775.1 Grammomys surdaster
AAGGGCAAGCAGGCACCATCTTTAAGGCGTGGCAGCAGCGCTCCACAGTTCCCCCTTTTTTGTTTTTAAGCAGTTTCAAGCTGTGACTGCCCGATCAAGCAAGCTCCATCATGTAGGATCCCACGATCAAGGGCAGACAGGCTCAAGCCATGGGACTCACTCTACTGGGTGCAATGGGCAAAGCCCACCAGGTGCAAGAGCTGAGCCCAAGAAAAATGGAATAGACACCCATCCCGTGTGCAATGAAACCTATAGGCTTCCAGGGGTGCAAGGGCTGTCCAGACCTAAAATTTGGGGTAATGAGAGCAACTAATGCTTCAAAGCTACCAGCCATGCTTGTGGAGATACACACCCCCTCAATGGCCTGAAAGGCATGCACTACCAGCACCCTCTCATGTCTCTGGGCCCTGACCATATGACAGATACAAGACAGGCAGAGAACACAGACGCCCACTAGGGCAACAGCTAGCGCTCCTATACCCTGAAAATCTTCACAATGCAATGCTTCCGGGCTCACATGGGCAGGTCAGTACTATTGTGTCTGGTCTTCCTAGAGGTACCGTCGTCTCTCGGCAGTGCTTTCTGCAAGTTGGACACAGCAACAGTTCTCTCAATGTCTATGACAGCGTACAGCTCTGTGCGCCGGGTGGGGGTTTGTAGGAGGGGAGTGGTTGTCGTTTCTGGAGTCTGATGGTTGTCAGAGTCACTGCCCCTTTCCAAATCCACCTGTATATAACTGAGTTGCCTATGTTCTAAACTGGGGCGCCTGATATCAAGGTTAAAGACTGTCGGTGTACAATCCCTACGCCTTGAATAGTCTATTTTGTGAGCACTTCCCACAAGAGAATGTCGGCTTGAGGGGTGAGATGAAGTATCTCCAAACGAGGGGTAGCAGGGATGCCCGTTGGGTAAGTTCTGAGCACCAAGCCCTGGAGTCGTAGGTGTTCGAGGTGTTCTAGGGACTTCCAATTCTGTCTGATGACTATTCCTTTCTACAACTGGCTCTTCCACCACATTTATACTATTATTTTGCATAATCTCTTGCAACATGTTAAATAATTCTTCTGCACGGGCAGACTTAAAAACAAAAATTCCTTGTCCAGTTTGACACAATCGACCACTTTCAAAAGAAAACAGATTTGAGTCGTAGCCGTACCGTCGCAGGCAGAGGTAGTGCCATTTCACCGAGTCTCGCTTCGGGGTGTACAGAATCAGTTCTGTGTCTGTGAGCTCCATGAAACCAGAGTCTAGCTCATTGCCATCATCATCAACATTAACAACCTTAAACTTGTTCCTATGGTTATCTAGGACAGTGTCTTTATCTGGACAGCTACAACAACTACCCATGGCTTTGCTTTCTAACCTTTCCGCCGCTTTACCACAGTCCTTAGATTCGTCCCTCTCTTTGAAGTCTGTATTATTTTAGCCTCACTACCCTTGGCCTCTTTGATCTTTGTATACTTATGCCGTGTTCTTTCTCTTCCACACCTTTGTACTTGGCAGGAAATGTTTCCAATTCTTCACCTTCACTCCCTCTCTTCCCTTTCTATGTCCTTCCCCAGTTTATCCCAGGAGGCCAAGGTAAGCTGTCCCGATACCACGAACCAAGGGGTGATGCGGTCCACTTCCTGGACAAACTGCTGTAGAGCCTTCTGTTTAAGGTAGTTAACAGCGGCACTCATGCACTGGCTGGTGACAGTTAAGGCAAAAACACAGCACCAGGGATACTGCAATCGTGATCGCCACTACTAGAATAACTATCTACGGATCCACTCCTCCCGGCACGAACATATCCCGCTGGCCTTTTTACTTTCACTTTTGCTTGCCTCCGTCCGGGGACCTTAAAGATTGAAGCCTCCTTCCGAGGACTTTAAAGATTGAAGCCTCCTTCCGAGGTCTTTAAAGATTGAAGCCT
>NW_021624306.1:0-3314 GCF_004785775.1 Grammomys surdaster
GCCTTTACAAAGTAGCAGAACCTGACGGCCGTTACAAAAGAAACGGCAGTTACAAAGTGGCGCCCAGACGTGCGGCAGCAAGAACCAGAGACCCAGTGAGGGACGTTACTGGAAGGAGGATCGACTGAAAATTCAGAGGTGAAACAGAGGTGATTGCCGCAGGAAACTGCCGTGTGGAGACCAGTAAGTCATAGTAATAATGGGGCAAGAAATAAGTCAGCCTGAACTCAACTCTCTGGTTTTGTTCTGTTGCTTGCTGTTTATGTGTATCAATTGTCTGCTTTTGTTTCGCTGTTTAAATGTTGCTTTTCATGTCCAAAAGAAAAAGAAACACATAGAATCCAAAATAGGACCAAAGGTTGAAGTAATCAATTTGTCAGACCCAGATTGTGCTGACCTAGAGGAAGAGGCAGCCAAATATTTTGATCCTGAATGGCCTTCTTCCTGAAGGCCCCCTCCCTGTGCTCCTCCACCTCCAGACACTCCTGCTATGGAGATGGTGGTTGAAGATCACAGAAAAGAGTTGCAGGACAAAATTTCTTTTCTTAAACAACAAATTTCTCTCCTTAAACAACAAATAGAGTTAGAGGAAGAGTATCAGGACTTAATTAATCAGATACAAAAATTAAAGACAGGGAAGAGGTCTCGAGAGGGCAAGGAAAATTCCTCAGGTCCTCGAGTTCCTCAACCTGGAGTCCAAAGACAGCCCCTGTCCTCTGGTTTCAGTTCAGCCACAGATCAGCCAGAGGAGGGAGAGGTTAAGGTTTTCCCTGTATCAGAGACTAGAGATGCTCAAGGAGTTGCGTGGAGACATCACACAGGGTTTAACTTTCAAATTATTAAAGAATTAAAAAATTCAGTGTCACAATACGGTGCCACTGCTCCCTTTACTCTTGCAATCTTAGAATCTGTTGCAGAGGAGTGGCTGACTCCTGGTGATTGGGATACTCTAGTGAGAGCAGTTCTTAGTGGTGGTGACTATCTTATTTGGAAATCAGAGTATCATGAGAATTGTAAAGAGACAGCTAGGAGAAACATTCAGGCAGGTAATGGTTGGTCCTTTGATGCCTTAGTAGGAGAAGGACAATTTGCTTCTAGTGATAACCAGATGCAATATGACCCAGGCTTATTCGCTCAAATTCAAAATGCGGCCATGAAGGCTTGGCGCAAACTCCCAGTAAAGGGAGACCCTGGTGCATCTTTGACCTCAGTCAGACAAGGGCCTGATGAACGATTTTCTGATTTTGTTCATCGATTAATGACAACAGCAGGGAGGATTTTTGGTAATGTAGAGGCAGGTAGAGATTATGTGAAACAACTTGCATATGAAAATGCCAATTCTGCCTGCCAAGCAGCCATTAGACCCTACAGGAAAAAGACAGACCTTACTGGGTATATCAGACTCTGTTCTGATATAGGGCCCTCCTACCAACAGGGCTTAGCTATGGCAGCCGCCATGCAAGGACAATCAGTAAGAGACTTTTTGGCAAGTAGAGACAAAAAGGCCTGTTTTAAATGTGGCAAGCCTGGACACTTTTCAAAATATTGCAAAGCAGAAAATGAGTTAACCCAGAGACAGCCCAGAAAACAGCCTGGGCTATGCCCACGTTGCAAACGTGGAAGGCATTGGGCTAGTGAATGTAGGTCCAAGACAGATGCACAAGGAAACACCCTTTCCTATAATCAGGGAAACGGGAACAGGGGCCAGCCCCAGGCCCCGAACCAATACAAGCCAAAGCAGGCTTATGGGGCAGTCAATTTCATACCGACAAACAACAACCCCTTTCAGAACTTAGTCGAGCAACACCAGGAAGTGCAGGACTGGACCTCAGTTCTGCCACCCACACAGTATTAACCCCAGAAATGGGACCTCAGGCCTTACCCACTGGAGTGTTTGGACCACTCTATCAAAATGTGTTTGGCCTGATAGTGGGAAGAAGCAGTGCTACTATGGAGGGACTACAAATTTTTCCTGGAGTTATAGACAATGATTATCAAGGTGAGATTAAGGTAATGGCCAAGGCAATACAGAATATAGTCACTATTCCTACAGGAAGGAGGATAGCTCAACTGTTGTTACTTCCATTGATTCCTACTAATCATAAATCTTTGGATTCTGAAGGAAAATCTGCTGCAGATAGATTCTGACATCCTAATACTAAAAAGAATTGTGCAACAGTCCTCTGGAAAGACCCATTAACTGGAACCTGGAATGGGCCAGATCCAGTGCTTATCTGGGGAAGAGGATCTGTCTGCATATATTCCCAAACGGCAGATGCCGCACGATGGCTGCCAGAGAGACTGATCAAACAAATAGACAATAATAACAAATCCAGGGAGGAGAAACCCCCTGAGAAGCGTATTTTTCCTTTACAGGAAACATGAAGATGCTTCACTGGAGCGAATCAACCAGTATACCTGACTTGGGAACTTCTCAGTGCAGAAGAAGACATCACCACCCGCACCTCCAGGGTGGCTCTTCTCAGTGCGGAAGAAGACATCACCACCCGCACCTCCAGGGTGGCTCTTCTCAGTGAGGAAGAAGACATCACCACCCACGCCTCCGGGGTGGCTCTATTAGACTCTTGGTTCCCTGATTTATGATTTAGTGGTACATTGTTTAAACCCTAGAGAAAACCCATTACCATAGTTACTATAGTTGTGTTTTAGGTTTGAGATTGATTGGGACAGAAATAGGGATTTTCTTACTTGTTTTGTTAAGATCAAAGCTATGATCAGTTCTGTACTTATATAGATTAGATTTATAAAATAGTGTTATAGAATAGAAGAGGCTTATACTTTTTACTCCTCCAACAGAAGAAGTTATGTACTACCCTTAAAAAGAGTGTTGTATTTGCGCTAACCATTCAGGCATTGCTAAGTCTCTTGTCTCTCGAGTTCATGCTGCTCAACAAACTGATGACTTTTGTACTACAACAGATAGACGTTACACAAATGAAACCCATACAGGTCCATTATTACAGGCTGGAAGTAGGGGACTAAAACCTCTGTCATCAAGACTGACGAGGATTAACCCTTAACTTACGCGCTAAGCCGGATAGTCAATGACGGGTAAGAGAACACCTCAAGACCCTTGCCCCTAACTGGGAGGCCTCACCATCCTAAGACAGGAGCTCAACCAATGACTGTTGAGTATCCAGAGACGGGAAAGGGAGGCTGGGGTCCTTTGTTCCAACCTAAGGCAGACACGGTTTCCGTAAGTTTTCCCAGCCTTCCCTTTTGAAAACAAATTTAAAAAGGGGGACCTGTTGGGAGCCGACTCTTAGCCGAAAGTGGCTATCATCTTTACAGCC
>NW_021624307.1:0-8552 GCF_004785775.1 Grammomys surdaster
GGCTCTTGACAAGCAACCGTTTGCTTGGGTCCTTCCTTTCTCTCGCCTGTTTCTCTTCCAGGTTTTGGTTCCCCTCGCCCCCACGAATAACTGAGACCCGCAGGTCGGGTCAGGTGGCGCCCAACGTTTGGGGCTCGAGGCACGGACCTCTCCGGACAGACACCCCAAGAGAGAGCAGCTGCGACATCGTTGAAGAGAGAGGCAGTCGTCGCCGCCCTAGACCTGCCGACCTCGGTGAGTTTTATTTTCATTCCGTCCCATAGAAATGGGCCATTCATTGTCAAAGGAGGCGAGTTTCATTAAGGGCCTCAAAGATGCACTCAGAGAGAGAGGAATCAGGGTAAAGAAAAAGGATCTCGTAAAATTTTTTATTTTTGTTGATGAAAAATGTCCTTGGTTTATGATTGATGGACCGACTATACATCCAAAGAAATGGCAGAAAGTTGGACGAGAATTAAATGAAAAAATAGCCAAGGATAAAGATGAGGGAATAACAAAGACAATATCTTCTTTTGGGGGTTTAATTAGAGATGTCATTGAGGATGCTCAGGGAGATGAGGGAAAGCACCAACTGCTTTCGGTGGCTGAATATTGTCTTAGCCAGTCTCGTCCTGGGTCGCGAAATTCCAATTGCGACCAAGATCCATCAGACACCTTGACCAATGAAGCTGGCCCCGCCGGGGAGATTGATCCCCTTAGACCGCCCTCCCGGACATCTGACTCCTTTTCCATCCTTGATGTGTCGGTCACTTCACCTAAGCCCTCCCCCGTTCGCCTTTATCCCCCTCTGCCATCGCCCCCCCTCCTCTCTTCCTCTCCTTTGCGTCCGCCTCCATATGTTCTACCCTCCGCGCCTCCCTGCCCCCCTCCCGAAGTTTCTTCTTCTCCTTTTATTGCTCCTGTCTTCCCTTCCACTGCTCCCGCCTGCCGGATTGATGCCGCCGCGTCCCCTCTCTCGCCCTCTTCCCAGCTCCCCCGGCCTGATTCCTTAGATCTTCCTGATACAGCCAACCTTGAGGTGGAAGCTGCCCGCCGACATGCTCCTGATCAGCCTCCTCTAAGAACTTTGACTTTTCCCCTCATATCTGGGCCAGACCTGCCCGCTTCTCTGTCTTCCGTTCGCGCTCACCTTTCTGATCAGCTCCGGGAACTGACTGACATTCTCCGCCTTCAGGATCAGGTCGCGCGCCTTTCAGTTCTTTGTGCGCCCCAGCCTCCCTTGCGCTTGGCTTTTCCGGTTACCCGCTCCGGCCATGGGTCCTCAGACCCTGCTCCGGACCCCCAGCCCTCTTCCACAACTGACCAGGGGTCCCCGCCCACAAATCCCACGCCCCCTACAGGTGACCCTCCCCCGGGCCCAGTTCATGATTCCTCGGACGAGGGTGCTTCAGAGGAGGGAGGAAGCGAAAGCGAGGAGGAAACACCCGCTCCCCCGGACGCTCCCGTTCCTCCTGCGCCTGCTCCCCCCGCCACAGTCTTTAAAAAGCTCCGTTTTTAAACAACTCAAAGATTTGAACTCGGCGGTCCGTGATTATGGACCGAACGCCCCCTCTACGCTGTCTCTCCTAGAAAGCCTGGGTGGCGGCGGCTATTTGACCCCCAATGAGTGGTTTTCAGTTGCCCAGGCCGTGCTAACTCGTGGCCAGTTCCTTTCCTGGCAGGCTGATTGGGCTGATCGCTGCCGCCAACAGGCTCGGAGTAATCTCTCCTCGGGCCGCCGCCCCGCTTCGAGGTGGACTCTCGATAAACTTTTAGGGAGGGGCAAGTATGCCACAGATCAGAGGCAACAGAAATTCTCTTTGGGCCTCCTGGCCCAAAGTTCTTCGGCCGCCATGAGTGCCTGGAGAGCGATTCCTATGAAGGGTTCAGTCCTTTCCCCTTTAACGAAGGTTACTCAGGGGGCTAATGAAGAGTTCTCAGAATTCATCGCTCGCCTCCTGGAGGCAGCGGAGAGAACTTGGGGGACGGGTCAGGAGAACAACAAACTCCTTTTGCAATTGGCTTATGAGAACGCCAATTTAGCATGCAGGACCGCCCTCAGGGGCAGGTATAAGGACAAAGACCTAGATGAAATGATTAAACTCTGCAAAGATGTAGACCCCTTTGCTCAGAAAGTCTCCCAGTCTATAAATCTGGCTGTGGGTGCTGCTACTGGCGCCGCCCAGAATCATACATCCTGCTTTCGGTGCGGCCAAACTGGCCACTTTGCTCGCCAGTGCCCCTCAGACAGAGCCCTCCCCCAAGCGGGGAGAGAGCGCCCTTTGCCTTCTGCCCTCTGCCCTCGCTGCAGGTGGGGTAGACACTGGGCTAATACCTGTCGCTCTAGGACTGATATTCTGGGAAACCCTCTTTCTCCCCTTCCGGGAAACGGAGTGAGGGGCCAGCCCCGGGCCCCTCAACCAGTCACCTTCCTGCCGGCCTCGGGGAACAGCCAGGCGGGGCCACGCCAGACCCTTCAACAGCAGCTCCCAAGCCAGTCACAGCCCTCCGCCAGGCTACCTCAGGGAGCGGGGGAATGGACCTCTGTGCCTCCACCGATACAATACTAGAGGCGGATAAAGGAGTCCAGATAATTCCCTCAGGGGTCTTTGGTCCCCCTCCGCCTAAAACTTACTATCTCATCTTGGGCAGAGCTTCTGCCACGCTCCAGGGCATCACTGTCTTCCCCTCGATTGTTGATAATGACTATGTGGGAGAGATTAAGGTTTTGGCTGCAAGCTCCCGAGGCCCCCTCCATATTCGCCAGGGACAGTGCCTTGCACAGGCCCTTCCCCTCCCATTGGACACGACCTCACCTTCGCTGGGCTCATCCCGGGGCGCCTCCACCCCGGGGTCCTCAGATGTCTATTGGGTTCAAAGAATTTCACAAGAACGCCCACAATTAAAACTTAAGCTTAATGGCAAAGCCTTTGTGGGCATTCTGGACTCTGGGGCTGACTCCACAGTTATCTCCCAGGCCTCTTGGCCCCCTTCCTGGCCCTGCCAGCCCTCTCTGACCCACCTCCAAGGCATTGGCCAGTCCACCAATACCCTCCAGAGTTCCCAATTGCTAACCTGGGAGGACCCTGAGGGCAACTCTGGACACGTCAGACCTTTCATTGTTCCAGGCCTCCCTATCAATTTGTGGGGCCGAGACATTTTGAGTCAAATGGGAGTTCTCATGTTCAGCCCCTCTGCGGCTGTCACCCATCAGATGCTAGATCAGGGATTTATTCCTGGCCAGGGCCTGGGTAAAAACAACCAGGGAATTCCCGCTCCCCTTGAGGTCTTGCCAAAGACCTCGCATTCAGGACTAGGTTATGACTCAAATTTTTCTTGAGGGCCATTGCTCCCCCTGCACTCCAGGCAGACAGGATCACCTGGAAATCAGATCTCCCTGTCTGGATTGACCAATGGTCCCTTCCTCAACACAAGCTCACTGCGGCCATGCAGTTGGTGCAGGAACAGCTAGATGCTGGCCACATTGAGCCTTCTACCTCCCCTTGGAATACCCTTATATTTGTGATCCAGAAAAAGGGGGGTAGGTGGAGACTGCTCCAAGACCTCAGAGAAGTTAATAAGACCATGGTTCCGATGGGAGCCCTCCAGCCTGGCCTCCCCTCCCCTGTGGCCATACCTAAAAGATATTACAAAATGGTCATTGATTTGAAAGATTGCTTCTTCTGCATCCCTCTACACCCAGAGGATAGCAAGCGCTTTGCTTTTAGTCTTCCCATTGTTAACTGCATTGGACCATCTCCCCGGTTCCAGTGGAGGGTCCTGCCCCAGGGCATGGCTAATAGTCCTACCCTATGCCAAAAATTCGTGGCGCAAGCCATTGACCCCTTCCGCCTTCAACATCCCGAGTTGTACATCATTCATTACATGGATGATATCCTTCTGGCCGGTCCTGATGAGACTGCCCTACATGGGACAGGCCAGCAGCTGATCACTGCTCTCCAGGACCTTGGGCTACAGATAGCCCCCGAAAAGGTCCAGCTTCAGCCTCCCCATTTATTCTTAGGCTTTGAGCTTCACCCTTCTAAGATTCTTTCCCAAAAGATTGAGCTCAGAAAGGACTCCCTGCGCACACTTAATGACTTTCAGCGCCTCCTGGGAGATATAAATTGGCTACGCCCCTACCTGAAGCTGACCACTGGAGAACTTAAACCTCTTTTTGACATTCTTCAGGGAGATTCAGATCCTTCTTCCCCCCGCACACTGACCCTTGAGGCCGCCTCCGCCCTTGCGCGTGTGGAGAAGGCTATTCAACAACAGACTGTTACTTATTATTCTCCTTCTTCCCCTTTGTGGCTGTTGATCCTCCCCACTGTGTTCGCCCCCACAGGACTCTTATGGCAATCCAAGCCTTTATATTGGCTCCACCTGCCTGCCACCCCCGCTAAGGTTTTGCCCACCTATCCGTCCCTGGTGGCACAAATAATAAAGCTGGGGAGAGAGACTTCCCTCAAACTTTTTGGTAGAGACCCTGACATTGTCAGCCTCCCTTACAACGCTGCTCAGGTCAAATGGCTCTTACAGACTTCAGATGACTGGGCTGTCAATTGTGTCTCGTTTCAGGGAAAGATAGACAACCACTATCCTTCTGATAAGCTTATACAGTTTCTTGAGCACCAGGCAGTGGTCTTCCCTAGAATTACCAAAAACTCTCCCATTCCCCAGGCATCTCTAGTCTTTACAGATGGATCCTCCTCCGGGATTGCAGCCTTTCATCTCGATGGACGGGTTTCTAGAGTCCAAACAGAATTTTCCTCGGCACAGTTGGTGGAGTTGGTTGCAGTTATTCAGGTCTTTAAGGCTCTCCTAGACCGTGCCTTTAACCTGTTTACTGATAGTGCATATGTGGCTCAGTCAGTGCCCCTATTGGAAACTGTTCCTTTTATTAGGCCATCCACCAATGCCTCCCCACTTTTTTCTGAGCTACAGAGGCTAATCCTGGCCAGATCACACCCGTTCTTTGTGGGACACATGCGTGCCCACTCTGGCCTCCCTGGACCCCTTAGTGGGGGTAATGACCTTGTCGATAGGGCCACCAGGGACTCTCAAACACCTCTGGTGACGCTGGCCACACTCCCTGATGCCGTCCAGAGGGCACAGGAGGCTCATCGACTCCACCACCTGAATGCCCAGACCCTCCGGCGGCTGTTCTCCATCACCAGAGAGCAAGCACGCCAGGTTGTCCGCCAGTGTCCAGGCTGTCTTACCCTCCTGCCTGAGCCCCATTTGGGGGTGAACCCCCGAGGTCTTACTCCAGGGGATTTGTGGCAAATGGATGTTACCCATTTTGCCCCCTTTGGTAAACTTAAATACATTCATGTTTCCATTGACACCTTCAGTGGCTTTCTCTGTGCTTCACTACAGGCTGGAGAGGCCACCAAACATGTTGTTAATCATTTGATCTCCTGCCTTGCCTATGTAACCTTGCCCAAGGTTCTTAAGACTGACAACGGCCCTGGATACACGAGCACTGCCTTTAAACAGTTTTGTGCTCAGCTCAACATTAAACATATCACAGGCATTCCCTATAACCCTCAGGGACAGGGAATTGTTGAAAGGGCACATCAGTCTCTAAAAAACATGCTCTTAAAGTTGCAACATTCAGGGGGCATTCTCTACCCCCAAAAGGGAAATTGTAAGGCGTTACTAAACCATGCCTTGTTTGTCCTCAATTTCCTAACCCTCGATGAGAGGGGCAGATCTGCTGCAGACAGGTTCTGGCACCCTTCCACAGCGGAGTCCTATGCTAGGGCCTTGTGGAAGGATCCACTTACACATAGGTGGAATGGCCCCGACCCAGTCCTGATCTGGGGGAAGGGACATGCGTGCATCTATGACTCCAAAGAACAGAGTGCACGCTGGCTACCAGACAGACTGATAAAAATAATGGACTCTTCTCCTAAAAATTGTGACCCCCTTCCAGGGAACCCCCCTGAGAACGCCTAAATGTGCTCTCTTGCAGGAGCCCCAAGGATGCTGCTATCCACCTCGCTCCTGGCGACTTGGACCTTGGTTGCTACAGCCATCAACCTGCCTCACAATCCTTATATGGTGTACAACTTCACTTGGGTGATCATCAATCAAGCCGGAGACATGGTCAACTCCAGCTCCTCCCTTGGTACCTCTCCCCATTGGCCTGTCCTCCACATCGACCTTTGTGCTCTGGCTGTGGGGGCTGATCCATATTGGGGGCTGGAAGACCAGGTCTGGCCCCTGGAGGGGGCCCCCAATCTTCCTGAGCGAGACACAACAAAATTCGAACCCTGTCGTTCGGCCCCAGGGCGCTCTACCCTCCACAACTTTCTTAGAAGGGGAATTTATGTTTGCCCTGGTCCCCGTCACCGCCCTCATGGCACAGGCTATCGGTGTGGAGGGGTTGCAGACTTTTTTTGCGCTTCGTGGGGATGTGAAACCACGGGAGACACATACTGGAAGCCTTCATCCTCCTGGGTCTATATCACTGTCAACCGCTCTGCCATGCCTGGTAACCCCTACATGCTTTGCCGTGGCTGGTGCAACCCCATATCCATTTTCTTCA
Organism: Grammomys surdaster; assembly: GCF_004785775.1. Classification (NCBI taxonomy): domain Eukaryota; kingdom Metazoa; phylum Chordata; class Mammalia; order Rodentia; family Muridae; genus Grammomys; species Grammomys surdaster. The sequence continues at coordinate 6,536 of NW_021624307.1, forward strand.
CCTCATCGGGCCAGTCCCAAGATTGGACAGGCTCGGGGTATACCTGGGGTCTCCGCGCCTACTTTAAGAGCTGGAATCCAGGACTCCTCTTTACCATTAAGCTCCTTAAAGAAATCCCCAACAAACATCAGGCCGCTCTAGGCCCAAATCCTGCCCTGCGGCAGCCTGCTCCTCCTCCCGCTCGACGCCCTACCAGTCCCCTCCTCCTTCCCCATGCCTCAGCTGTCCCTCTGGTCACTCTTTTTCAGCCCACCATTCCCGGGGGACCCCCTCGCTCTGCAGACCTTATTATCTCTCTGGCCAATGCTTCCCTTGAAGCCATGCGCGTGGCTAATTCTTCTGCTTTTCCTGAGTGTTGGATGTGTTTTGACCCTACCCCACCATTTTATGAAGGCATTGCGACCTTCGCAGACCCCCAGTTTACCAACAACTCCTTAACCCTCCTTCCCCTCCCAAACCCTGAGGGTGGATTGACCCTAGCCTCTATCTCTGGCATGGGCACCTGCCTACTTGGGCCCAAGATGCTTCCCCCTAGAGATCTTTTCCCTGTTTGCAATCAGACTCTCACTATCAATACAACCTATCTGTATGTGGTTGCGCCTAATAATACCCTCTTTGCCTGCTCAAATGGACTGACCGCTTACATCTCCACCTCCAGATTCCTTTCCCATGATTATTGTGTTGTTGTTACCGTCCTCCCTCAATTTTTTGTTTATGAGCCCGAGTCCTTCCTACGCTTCTTTGAATCCGGGGTCCCACACAGAGACAAGAGAGAGCCTCTGACTGCGCTCACCCTCTCAGTCATCCTGGGTCTGGGTACAGTCGGGGCAGGAACGGGTATTGCGTCCCTTGTAAGGAATGACCAAAATTTTGCCCACCTTCAGTCTTTAATTGATCAGGACCTTGGTCACCTGAGAGAGGGCATCCAGGACCTCACTGAGTCAGTGGCCTCCCTTTCCGAGGTGGTCCTCCAAAACCGACGAGGACTTGACCTACTCTTTTTGAAGGAGGGGGGATTGTGTGTGGCCCTTAGAGAAGAGTGTTGCTTTTACTCAGATAAGACAGGTTTGGTGAAAAACAGTTTAGAGAAAGTTAAAAAGAGCCTTGAAGAGAGAAAGAAAGCAAGAGAACAGCAAGAATCTTGGTACAAAAATTGGTTTTCTACCTCCCCTTGGCTTACTACCCTGCTGCCCACTATATTGGGGCCCCTTGTTGGTATTCTTTTGCTTCTCTCCTTTGGCCCTTGGGCTTTTAATCGCCTCACAAGTTTTGTTAAAAATCAGATAGATTCCACAGTTAAAAGACCAGTTGAAGTCTACTACCATCAGCTAAAAGCAGAGGACGACACCGAGGCTGTTGCCCATGTGGTGGTGACGCAACCTGAAGATGAAGATGTGGGGCCCGCGCGCTCCTCCCTTGGCCGGCCTCTTAACTTTCGGGCCCTACAGGGGAGCTCCTGGCTCTCTTGGCTGACCTTCCGTATCCCTAGATAATTGAAGACAGGCGTCTCTACCCCACCCCGTTTAATTGGCTTGCCCCTGCTATTGCTTGAAAGAACCTCCCAATAGCTGCCTCGACAGCTGCATCCCGGCCTTGGCCTAGCTACATCCCAGCCTTGGCCTAACTGCAAGCCTGGCACTAAACAGGACGCGACCTCATAGCCCCTGCACCCTGAGGACTTGCTTCCATTGCACCAGGAGTGGGTATGAGGATCGCAAGGGGACCAGCTCTTGCACCTCACGGGCCTTAGCTGCCATTGCACGTGAGAGAGTGGTCTCCCCTTCTCCTTCATGACCACGACCTTGGTCTTGACAGACAGCCAAGACTGTCTACCAACGGTGCCTCTCAATGGCCTTGCTGCCCTTCTGGGACCTCGAGCTGCCTACGGCCGGGATGCCCTCCCAAATTCGCCCATCCTTGAGTTTCTTCCTCTAAAAGACGCCCTCTTTAGTTTACAGGGAAGGGGGAGATGTCAGAGACCAGGACCCCTAACAGGGACCCCTGCCAGCCTTCCCCC
>NW_021624308.1:0-1690 GCF_004785775.1 Grammomys surdaster
GGTCACAAACGCCTGGCCAATAATAGCCTTGCCAAAATTCTATTGAGCTATGAGTTCGCAAACCAATCAAAGGATGAATACTAAACCACAACTTAGGGTAAACTAAACAGGCTTACTCCCACTTACTTAAAAAAAAAAGGAAGGGGGGAAAAGGAAAAGAAAGGAAGAAAGCTGAAGAATTCTGGGAGGACAGTCCCTCAGTCAGGGACAGATCCACGTGCGTCGAGTTGATGTTCACCACAGCTGCTCTCAATTTTCTGAGTGTCTCACTGAAGTTTTCTGAGCAGTTTCCTGTAAGATACTGAAACAATTTTCTGGACAGATTAGTTACACGAGTAAAGTTTTTATACTGTACACTGGTGATGTAAAGTGTACCCAGTTTTTTCTCACATCTCAATTGGGCTAGTTGAAAGAGGATATCTAATCTCTCTCTCACTAAATCAAGGCGTTGATTAAGGATGATTAGCCCGCCTTTTAGTAGGGTACTGGCGGAGGTTTGAAGGTTAACAGTCTCTGTCACCGTGGCTGACAATTGGGGGTAGTGCCCACCTGAACAGAAGTTGACATAGCAATCTCAGTGGCAGTGGCGATAACGGCACTAATTAATATCGTCGTCACTATGGCTGTAGTTATACCAAATCTCCTTTTTGTCTAAATAATGACAAAGTGGAATGAGTCTCCACGGGGATGGGAACCCATCGCGTGACTCTGGCAACCATAGTGCAAGTGAATCTTTAGAGTTCCAACACTGGGACATCCAGTAGGTTTTATTGGTACAATTCTTAAAGGTGGAATTTGATAAAATAAACAAAAATACTAGGAACCTGTATCCCTTGGATCAGCACAAGGGCTGTCAACAGAGCCTGGAGGGTCTGTCTGGGTGTCACCTTCCAGTATCGCGAGTCGCCTCGTCAGCCGCTCTGGTAGCCAAAACGGATTGTCTTCTTCCTGTGGAAACACACAGACCGCTCCCCTGGCTCTTAATAGAACAATATCTGGGCCCTTCCATTGTCCGGTCAAAATATCCTTCCATTTCACCATCTCTTTCGGCCTCTCAGGCTCTAAACAGTGACGGTCAGCAGCTGAGTGGCCCTGACTGTCCAGGTTAAGAATATTGAGGGTAAAGAGTGCTATAGAAACGGTGACTCGTGGCACTAAGGGTAGGGTCTCCTCGACTCCTCCCTTTTGTTTTATTAGATAAGACTTAAGAGTGCGATGAGCCCGTTCTATGATGCCTTGTCCTTGAGGGTTATAAGGGAGGCCTGTCAGATGGGTTACCTCCATTTGGCGACAAAACTGTCTAAACTTTTGAGAAGTGTACGATGGCCCATTGTCCGTCTTAAGAATTCTAGGCTTCCCCCAGGCACTCCATGCCTCAAGGCAGTGTTGAATAACATGTGCTGCCTTTTCTCCGGTCAACGGAGAAGCAAATATAATTCCAGAATAAGTGTCAATGGAAACATGTAAATATCGTAATTTGCCAAAGGTTGGGATGTGAGTAACATCCATTTGCCAAATCTGTAGTGGCCGAATTCCTCGTGGATTAATTCCTACATGAGGCACTGGTAAAAATTGACAGCAATTCTGACATTGAGTAACTATATCTCTAGCTTCCTTTCTAGTTATCTCAAACCGACGACGTAGCGTCTCTGCTGTCACATGAAAGTTTTTATGAAAATTCTTGGCCAAA
>NW_021624308.1:1790-6319 GCF_004785775.1 Grammomys surdaster
ATTGGGCCTGGTAGACCTGAGTGAGCCCTGATATGTGTAATAAAAACTGGGAATCTCCTATTAATTAAGGCGAATCGAATCTTTTGAAAAACTTTTACAAGTCTACTAGATGGTCTAATTAGCCCTGCCACTTCTAAGGCTTTAACTGCATTTACTACATAAAAGGAATCTGAAACAATATTTAAAGGGCCTGGAAAGGTTTCAAGAACCTCCAGGACTACCAAACATTCCACAACTTGAGGTGAGGTCTCGTGATATTGTTTGGCAGTGACCTTATTATCAATTACATAAGCACCCACACCTGTCTTTGACCCATCTGTGTAAACTACCACTCCATCTGGGAGCGGCTTTTGAGATAAGACCTGTGGAAATACAATAGCTTGGGTTAAGGCAAACTGTAAAATGGGATGTTTAGGGTAGTGATTATCTATTTGGCCATTAAAGGAGGTGACCAACACGGCCCAAACATCAGAGGTAGCAGTTAATATTTGAACTTGATGTGCAGTATAAGGCACTATTAAAACTTTAGGCTCTCTTCCAAAATGAGTGACAGCTGCTTTTAATCCCCGTAAGGCAAGCTGAGCAACCGCATCTGGATACCACTCAATAACCTTTGCAGGAGAGGCATTAGGATGAATCCATAATAAGGGTCCATCTTGCCATAATACGGCAGTTGGTAAATGTCTGGTTTTAAAGACACACAGATTAAAAGTTTTGGTCTCATCAATGCGTTTTAGCTGAGCTTCCTGCAAGGCATCCTCCACCAATCGCAGGGCATGGTTTGCAGCCGGTGTTAACGCTCTTGGTGAGGAAATATGGGAATCTCCTTCCAGAATGTCAAACAAAGGTTTTAATTCGGCAGAGGGAATTTTCAAAAATGGTCTTAACCAATTTATATCACCTAATAACTTTTGAAAATCATTTAAGGTATGTAAATGATCTCTGCGAATTTCTAATTTTTGAGGAACTATTTTCTCAGGGTAAATAACTGTCCCTAAAAAGGAACCAATTTCTGAAATTTGAACCTTCTCTGTGGCAATATGCAGACCCCACTGTCTTAATGTAGCAATTAATAAAGGATATGAGTTCTGCAAAATGGTCAACTCTTTATGGCATATTAAAATATCGTCCATAAAATGAATCAAGAGTAGAGAAGGAAATTGTTTCTTAACAGGTTCAAGGGCCATTTGTACATACAGCTGACACATAGTAGGACTATTTGCCATGCCTTGAGGCAAAACTGTCCACTGATATCTTTTATCTGGCTCAAGGTGATTAACAGCAGGTAAGGTGAACGCAAATCTTTGCCTATCTTGCGGGTGTAGGGGAATGGAGAAAAAGCAATCCCTAATGTCTATAATTATTATCCTCCACTGCTTAGGTAAAGCAGAGAGCAGAGGCAGGCCTCGTTGCACTGAGCCAAACAGCTGCATCTGTTTATTAATGGCCCTTAGATCATGGAGAAGTCTCCATTTTCCTGATTTCTTTTTTATAACAAAGATAGGGGTATTCCAAGGAGAAGTAGAAGGTTCTAAATGACCAAGCTGTGCCTGTTCCTCAATCAGCCTTGTAGCAGCTTCCAATTTTTCAGAGGATAGGGGCCACTGAGGAACCCACACGGCTTCCTCTGTAAGCCAGGGTATGGGCAAGGAGCCCTCAGTGGCAACTAGGGAAAACCCAGACCTTGTCTCCCTGTATTACTCTCCTGTAAGATTGGGTTTAACCTTCCTTGTTCTTTTCTGCCAAGGCCTTTTCCTTCCTTATATCCCATTCTTTTCATAATATTAATAGCTTGTTGAGAGTACTCATTAGTTAGTGTCAATCCCAGGTCTTGTAAAATGTCTCTTCCCCAGAGGTTAACGGGGAGAGGAAGCACATAAGGTATAAAGCTTCCTGTCTGACCCTCTGGCGTCTTCCAAGTCAAGGAGCGTGAACTGACGGTGGGGTTGGCCTCATATCCCAACCCTTGTAAGGAATGGGATGACTGTGTAACAGGCCACGTTTTTGGCCACCAGTTAGAGGAAATAATACTTTTATCAGCTCCTGTGTCTAAAATTCCTGTAAAGCTCTTCCCTTCTATTGTTAATTGTAAAGTGGGTCTGGTTTTGAGATCCACTACTAAATGAGCAAAGTCAGTTCCTGAAGAACCGAACCTATTGGCACCTCTTGGCGCCCCGGTGGATGGAAAACAATTATGTAAGCTTGGAAGGATAACCAATTGAGCAATCCTGTCTCCAGGGGAGATAGAAAATATGCCTTGTGGGCAGGAACAGAGAACTTGAAGTTCTCCTGTATAATCTTGGTCAATGACACCAGGATGAACCACAAGCCCCTTCAGGGTAAGAGAGGAGCGGCCTATAATGAGGCCAACGCTTCCCTCAGGCAGGGGACCTTTAAAATCAACCGGGATAGGTTGCACACCCTCATGTGGCATTAATAAGAATTGGGAGATAGAGCGGAGGTCCAACCCTGCGGACCCTCTAGTAGCTCTGTAGTTAGAGATCTCCCCCGGTTGTAGGCTTGTGTCCCATATTTTTTCGGGCCCTGAGACGTTGGGCCCGGATATTCGTTTTTTGAAATATTTTCATCTCTTTCTATAGGGGAGGGATCATGTTGAATAATCCTTCCCTGAATGTCCTTAACCGAGCGACATTCATTGGCCCAATGATATCCCTTCCTGCATTTAGTACATAACCCAGGGGTTTTCTTTTGTATAGGAGTACGACATTCTCGTTTCAAATGACCCTGTTTACCACAATTATAACATACTTTACGGCCGCCAGGACCTGAGCGGCTCTGGCCCTGCAGGATAGCTGCTGCCAGGCCCGAGTTAGTCAGTGGGCCTCCAAGACCTCGGCAGACCTTTATCCAATCTGTCAGCCCTTTGTTTCTCCTAGGGGCAATAGCTGCCTTACATTCTGGTGAGGCATTTTCATATACTAATTGCTCGATCAATGGCTTGACTTGCTCTGGGTCTCCGAAAATTTTGCCTGCTGCTTCTGTCATTCTAGCAACAAATTCTGAGAAGGACTCCTGGGGGGCTTGTAATATTTTTGTTAAATTTCCTCCAGCCTCACCCCTTTTTGAGAGTGCCTTCCATGCCTTAATTGCAGCGGCGGAAATCTGGCCATATGCTCCCCAATCATAGTTAGTCTGGTCAACAACATACTGTCCTTGCCCTGTTAATAATTCGAAAGTCCACTGTCTCTGGTTGCCCTCTGCATTAGCGTTGGCCTTTGCCTGTGCTTGAGAAGCATCGTGCCACAAGGCCTTCCATTCCATATACTGTCCCATATTAGGGAGGGCAGCTTTTACTGTGTTCTGCCAATCATTCGGAGTCATTGCCATAGTGGCAAATCTCTCAAGCTGCATAATTGTAAAATTAGCATCAACTCCATATTTGTTAACCGATTCAGCAAATTCTTTGATAGAAGCATACTCTACAGGTGCGTGGACACGGCCTCCTCCCGCGTCCTCAAACACTGGAAAAGCTTGTAACATTTTTCTTTTGTCTTCCTCTGAAAGGAAGGAGCTTGAGCCACGTCCGTCCACATGAGGCGGAGGTGCGCCGGGAACATTAGGTTGGGAGGGCGCTACAGGCCGAGAGGCCGTCCGGCTTCTATCTCTCGTTTTCCCCTGCTTTAGATTTTGCGGCGGTAACTGTTTACCTACTTCTTCATCTGAGTCCTCTGAGGAAGTTATCCCCTCCGACTCAGAGGCATCACGCCCCAGCACTTCCTTTACCGGATAAAGAGATCTTTTCCTGAGGCTTCCTATCCTCCTGTCTCTCCCAAGAGCGTACTTTCTCTCATCTCCCACTTCCTTAGACTGTGTGTCTTTGGAAAGGCCTTTTTCCTTAAATATACTTTTTCTTCCTTTTTCTTTCTGAATTCCTAAGCGCTTCTGTCCTGTCTCTGTCTCTGACATGCTGATTTGTACTATTCTCCGAACCCTCACGAAAACCAGGAGCAGAAAAAGTGATGCTGCTAGCACCAAGGCGAAAGCCTCTAGCGTTCCTGCCAACTGGGGAGGGAAGTGAATCAAATCAAATCGAAACATATCTTTCAGAGAACGTTACCCCGTCCTACGGTTCTGGATTCACTCCACGCGTGGATAGGAAGCTGCGGAGGGTCTTCTGAAAACGTGCCGGCGATGGAAAATTCTCCCGGGTTTTTCGGCACCAAATGTGCGGGGCGCGCGCGTAATGGTCTCGCCGGCAAAAAACATACACACACGCACACACACATACACACCAGAATCCTTCCGTAGAAACACGTTTATTTCCCTAAACCAAAATGGTGGTAGAAGACGAAGAAGGCGTGGGAAAGCACTGCCTATATACCCCAGAGCGGGGTATTCACCCCCTGATTGGCTGCTTACTCGTAGCGCGCCAAACGCAGTGGGATGGGCTTAGCTTTGGCGGGCTAACCATGGCACATGCGCAGTTTACTTGGTACTAGGAAGAATTACGGGCGACAGCGCCACCTAGCGATGGCGGACTTTGTCAGCTCTCGTGGCGGCTCCCAACA
>NW_021624309.1:0-2553 GCF_004785775.1 Grammomys surdaster
GGAGGCGTGGGTGGTGATGTCTTCTTCCGCACTGAGAAGAGCCACCCCGGAGGCGTGGGTGGTGATGTCTTCTTCCGCACTGAGAACTTCCCAAGTCAGGTATACTGGTTGATTCGCTCCAGTGAAGCATCTTCATGTTTCCTGTAAAGGAAAAATACGCTTCTCAGGGGGTTTCTCCTCCCTGGATTTGTTATTATTGTCTATTTGTTTGATCAGTCTCTCTGGCAGCCATCGTGTGGCATCTGCCGTTTGGGAATATATGTAGACAGATCCTCTTCCCCAGATAAGCACTGGATCTGGCCCATTCCAGGTTCCAGTTAATGGGTCTTTCCAGAGGACTGTTGCAAAATTCTTTTTGGTATTAGGATGTCAGAATCTCTGCAGCAGATTTTCCTTCAGAATCTAAAGATTTGTGATTAGTAGGAATCAATGGAAGTAACAATAGTTGAGCTATCCTCCTTCCTGTAGGAATGGTGACTATATTCTGTATTGCCTTGGCCATTACCTTAATCTCACCTTGATAATCATTGTCTACAACTCCAAGAAAAATTTGTAGTCCCTGTATAGTAGCACTGCTTCTTCCCACTATCAGGCCAAACACATTTGGATAGAGTGGTCCAAACACTCCAGTGGGTAAGGCCTGAGGTCTCATTTCTGGGGTTAATACTGTGTGGGTGGCAGAACTGAGGTCCAGTCCTGCACTTCCTGGTGTTGCTCGACTAAGTTCTGAAAGGGGTTGTTGTTTGTCGGTATGAAACTGACTGTCCCATAAGCCTGCTTTGGCTTGTATTGGTTCGGGGCCTGGGGCTGGCCCCTGTTCCCGTTTTCCTGATTATAGGAAAGGGTGTTTCCTTGTGCATCTGTCTTGGACCTACATTCACTAGCCCAATGCCTTCCACGTTTGCAACGTGGGCATAGCCCAGGCTGTTTTCTGGGCTGTCTCTGGGTTAACTCATTTTCTGCTTTGCAATATTTTGAAAAGTGTCCAGGCTTGCCACATTTAAAACAGGCCTTTTTGTCTCTACTTGCCAAAAAGTCTCTTACTGATTGTCCTTGCATGGCGGCTGCCATAGCTAAGCCCTGTTGGTAGGAGGGCCCTATATCAGAACAGAGTCTGATATACCCAGTAAGGTCTGTCTTTTTCCTGTAGGGTCTAATGGCTGCTTGGCAGGCAGAATTGGCATTTTCATATGCAAGTTGTTTCACATAATCTATACCTGCCTCTACATTACCAAAAATCCTCCCTGCTGTTGTCATTAATCGATGAACAAAATCAGAAAATCTTTCATCAGGCCCTTGTCTAACTGAGGTCAAAGATGCACCAGGGTCTCCCTTTACCGGGAGTTTGCGCCAAGCCTTCATGGCCGCATTTTGAATTTGAGCGAATAAGCCTGGGTCATATTGCATCTGGTTATCACTAGAAGCAAATTGTCCTTCTCCTACTAAGGCATCAAAGGACCAACCATTACCTGCCTGAATGTTTCTCCTAGCTGTCTCTTTACAATTCTCATGATACTCTGATTTCCAAATAAGATAGTCACCACCACTAAGAACTGCTCTCACTAGAGTATCCCAATCACCAGGAGTCAGCCACTCCTCTGCAACAGATTCTAAGATTGCAAGAGTAAAGGGAGCAGTGGCACCGTATTGTGACACTGAATTTTTTAATTCTTTAATAATTTGAAAGTTAAACCCTGTGTGATGTCTCCACACAACTCCTTGAGCATCTCTAGTCTCTGATACAGGGAAAACCTTAACCTCTCTCTCCTCTGGCTGATCTCTGGCTGAACTAAAACCAGAGGACAGGGGCTGCCTTTGGACTCCAGGTTGAGGAACTCGAGGACCTGAGGAATTTTCCTTGCCTGCTCGAGACCTCTTCCCTGTCTTTAGTTTTTGTATCTGACTAATTAAGTCCTGATACTCTTCCTCTAACTCTATTTGTTGTTTAAGGAGAGAAATTTGTTGTTTAAGAAAAGAAATTTTGTCCTGCAACTCCTTTCTGTGATCTTCGACCACCATCTCCATAGCAGGAGTGTCTGGAGGTGGAGGAGCACAGGGAGGGGGCCTTAGGGAAGAAGGCCATTCAGGATCAAAATATTTGGCTGCCTCTTCCTCTAGGTCAGCACAATCTGGGTCTGACAAATTGATTACTTCAACCTTTGGTCCTATTTTGGATTCTATGTGTTTCTTTTTCTTTTGGGCATGAAAGGCAACATTTAAACAGCGAAACAAAAGCAGACAATTGATACACGTAAACAGCAAGCAACAGAACAAAAACAGAGAGTTGAGTTCAGGCTGACTTATTTCTTGCCCCATTATTACTATGACTTACTGGTCTCCACACGGCAGTTTTCTGTGGCAATCACCTCTGTTTCACCTCTGAATTTTCAGTCAATCCTCCTTCCAGTAACGTCCCTCACTGGGTCTCTGGTTCTTGCTGCCGCACGTCTGGGCGCCACTTTGTAACTGCCGTTTCTTTTGTAACGGCCGTCAGGTTCTGTTACTTTGTAAAGGCCGGCCGGTTCTGCTGCTCCGGTCGGCAGGTCAGGGTCT
>NW_021624310.1:0-825 GCF_004785775.1 Grammomys surdaster
AATCCTGAAGCGTGGCGTTCTCCTTTTCGGCGAGGCGGCGCCCCGCAACTGGTGCCGGAAAACCCGGGAACGAAGCCGAACGTCTCGGAGTTTTATCCAGTTTCGAGGGACCCTGTTGGCTCAACAGAGGATTCAGAACTGGCTGTGCGAGAGGTCTAGACGCTTTTCTGCAAGGTATGGTGGATCCTGTCTATTTTGCTATTGCTATCCCCGTTTGGGCCGTGGTAGTTCTTGTGCTCTGCTTCTGTCTTAACTACCATACACAAGGGAAGGAGTGTACTTGCCCTCTGTGTATTCAGGAGCTGTAAGTCACAGGTAGATAACTGTGCAAGCTCGTTCCCTCTAAGCAGTATGGGTAACCGCCAAATGAAGCCGCTTCTCGCAGCAATGCAGGCGTTGTTACGTGAGCGTGGTTTAAAGGTTCCCGAGAAAGTGTTGTGTAATTTTCTGCGAGATGTGGATAGAGTAGCTCCATGGTTTGTATCCACGGGGTCCTTGTCAAAGGGCTCCTGGGGCAAGCTCGGCGGAGATTTGATTAATGAAAAGGAGAAGGGAAAGTTAAGACCAGGCACATGGCCGCTGTACAAAATGGTTAGAGCCTGTATAGAGGATGCAAAATGCCAAGATAAGGTAAGAGAGGGGCAAAGAGCTTTAGCAGAACACCAGGATAGCCTATCAGAAGCAGAAAAGGAAGAGAGCGCTAAGAATGGAACGAAGAGAAAGGAAAAGAAAAAAGAAGAAATTAAAAAAGAAGTAGCTACAAAAGTGGAACAGAAAGGGCCTAAGAAAAAGTTGTACCCAGTGTTAACTGAGTTTCGAAATCTA
>NW_021624310.1:925-7808 GCF_004785775.1 Grammomys surdaster
ATCCTCTGATAGTGTGTTAGATCTTGAGGAACAGGCAGAGTTAGATAAAGAAGCAGCTCGTTATGAGTCTGAAAGATACGGGCTGGATTCGCCTTATGCACCGGGGTATGCCCCATCTGCCCCACCATTGGAGGAAGTAGTTAGAGTTAAAAAGAAAAAACCAAAAGAGAGACAGGAAAGACTGCCGTCCAATTCTCTTATTACAGCTAAGGAGAGAAAAAAGATAAGAGTAGCCTTTCCTGTATGGGAAGATGCTAACCAAACTAGGCAACATTCACAGCTAGATTTAAAACAATTAAAAGCGCTAGCCGAATCAGTACAGACTTATGGAATCAATGCCTCTTTTACTCAGGCATTAATAGAAAGACTTGTGGTCAGTGCCATGACACCAGATGACTGGTATAATACTGTTAAGGCTTGCCTGACTATGGGACAGTATCTAGATTGGAAATCTATTTTTCAAGAACTCTGTGCTTCACAGGCAAGACAAAATTTAGCTCAGGGGCATCCACAATGGAACTTTGATATGCTTACAGGACAGGGACAATGGGCTATCAATCAAACGGCCTACCCTGTAGAAGTATATGAGCAAATTAATAAGGCAGCTGTAAAAGCATGGAAAAACCTACCTAACAAAGGACAGGTTTCAGGAAACTTGACAAAAATTATCCAAGGGAACACTGAGCCATTCTCAGACTATGTGGCTAGGATGATGGAGGCGGCAGGAAGGATTTTTGAAGATCCTGAGACGGCCATGCCTCTCATAGAACAACTAATTTTTGAACAGTGTACTAGAGAATGCAGAAATGCTATTACACCTTGGAAAGGAAAAGGACTAAATGCATGGATGAAGGCTTGTAGAGAAATAGGAGGACCTCTATCTAATGCTGGATTGGCAGCTGCTGTTTTAGCGGCTCAGAGAACCTCTAATGTTAAATGTTTCAGGTGTGGAAAGCTGGGACACATACAAAGACAATGTAGAGCACCTGGCACTACTAATAACAATCATCCAAAGGTGCCTGGAATGTGTCCTAGGTGTAATAAAGGAAAACATTGGGCAAATGAGTGTAGATCAGTTAAAGACGACAGAGGACGTGTAATTTCCCCTCTGCCAAAAAACGGGCAACGGGGCCCACACCCTCAGGGCCCACAAATGTATGGGGTGATAGAGAACCTACAGAACAACCCTCAACAACATCAAAGGATAAGACAATCAGGAGAGCCACGTCAGGCTCGGCAGGACTGGATCTCTGTGCTACCGCCAGAGCAGTACTAACACCTACCATGGGGTGTCAGCCTATACCTTCTGATTTTTCAGGACCCTTACCTGAGAATACAGTAGGACTAGTGCTAGGAAGATCGTCTACGACTCTGAGAGGATTAACTGTTCACCCCGGAGTCATAGATCAAGATTATGAGGGACAAATAAAAATCATGTGCTCATCACCAAGGGGAATTAGCTCTATAGCTCCTGGTGATAGAATTGCACAGCTATTGGTCCTCCCTAGTTTACATTCATTCTTTCCTAGTAAAGGTTTAACTAGGGGCATGAAGGGATTTGGCTCCTCTGGAGGACAGAATGTATTTATTTCATTAGATTTAGATAAACGCCCCACCTTAGAGTTGAAAATTCAAGGAAGGCTTTTCACAGGCCTCCTAGACACAGGAGCAGATACTACCATTATCTCTACCAATTGGTGGCCAAAAAACTGGCCTGTTAATAGCTCTTCACAAACCTTACAAGGTCTTGGATATGAGTCTGCTCCTGATGTCAGTGCAAGAGTATTGCATTGGGAAGATTCCGAAGGCAGACAAGGGACAGTTGTTCCTTATGTCTTGCCACTTCCAGTTAATTTATGGGGAAGAGATATCCTTAAACAATTGGAATTTAGGCTCACTAATGATTATTCTACACAGAGTCAAAAAATGATGAAAGAAATGGGGTGTGTCCCTGGAAAAGGATTGGGGAAGGCCTTACAAGGCAGGACCAGCCCTGTTTCTATTACAGAAAAACAAGACAGGAAAGGGCTGGGTTTTTCCTAGGGGCCATTGAGGATGCATTGCCTATACCTTGGTTGTCAGAGGAACCTGTATGGGTTCCTCAATGGCCATTAACCTCTGAAAAACTAGCAGCTGCAAAAGCTCTAGTTAAAGAGCAACTAAAACTAGGACATCTGGAGAGTTCTCAGTCACCATGGAATACGCCTATATTTGTGATTAAGAAAAAATCAGGTAAATGGAGGTTATTACATGATCTTAGAGCTATTAATAATCAGATGCAATTATTAGGATCAATTCAAAAGGGTCTGCCACTGCTGACAGCCTTGCCTAGACATTGGGAGATTATAATAGTAGATATTAAAGATTGTTTTTTCTCTATACCTTTACATCCTAAGGACAAAATTAGATTTGCTTTCACTCTCCCAAGTATTAATCATGAGGAACCAGACCACCGATATCAATGGAGGGTCCTGCCACAAGGCATGGACAATAGTCTCACTATGTGTCAAATATATGTCTCTTCTGCTATTGAACCAGTTAGAAAACAGTTTCCTAAGGTTAGAATTTGTCATTTTATGGATGATATACTCTTGTGTACTAATAACAAAGAAGTTTTACACCAAGCGTTCTCTCTGTTAGTTTCTACCTTAAAACAGAAAGGACTATCTATAGCGCCTGAAAAGGTTCAGGAAGGAGAGATAGGAAATTTCTTGGGAGCGATAATTACTCCTGAGTATATTAAACCACAGAAGGTTACTATTAGAAGAGATAAATTAAAAACGTTAAATGATTTTCAAAAGTTACTAGGGGATATCAATTGGATTCGTCCCTATTTGAAATTAACTACAACTGAACTTCAACCCTTATTTAAAATACTTGAGGGAGATTCTAACATTACTTCATTGAGAACTTTGACCCCTGAATCGTCTAAAGTATTGGATAAAATAGAGATGGCCATACAACATGCTCAACTAGATAGACTTAACCCCGAATTATCTTTCCAGTTATGTATTCTTCCCTCTCCTCAACAACCAACTGCAGTACTGTGGCAAGAGGGACCCTTGCTATGGATTCACCCACATAGCTCTCCTGGAAAGACTTTAGGCTATTATCCTACCTTAGTTGCAGAATTGGCTTTAAAGGGACTTCAACTGTCCGTGATGCATTTTGGACAATATCCTAATACAATTGTATGTCCTTATACTATGTATCAAATTCAAGTTTTATGTGCATCTCAAGATGCTTGGGCAATTTTAAAATGCTCATTCCCTGGAAATATTGATAATCATTATCCTAAACATCCCTTGTTACAATTTACTCTTTCTAACTCATTTATATTTCCCAAAGTTACTAAGACACATCCTATTCATCAAGCATTGGATATTTATACCGATGGTTCTAAGACAGGCATTGGTTGTTATGTGGTTAATAATGTCCCTACTCGAATTCAGTTTGATTATACATCTCCCCAATTAGTAGAATGTGCTATTGTAGCGATAGTGTTGCAAAGATTTTCAGAGCCTATAAACATAATTTCAGATTCGCATTATGTTGTAGGAGCTGTTAAACAATTAGAAGTGGCTGATTTTATCCACCCTAAAAGCATGGTTGCTGAGATATTTAAAGATATTCAACACCATATTCGCAATAGGTGTCACCCATTTTTTATTCAACACATGAGAGCACATTCATTGCTTCCTGGGCCTATGTCTCAGGCTAATGCTATTGCTGATAAAGCCACTAAAAACCTATATTGGGTAAGCTCGCCATTAGAAGGCGCAGTTGAATTCCATAAACTCTATCATGTACCAGCTAATACCCTAAGATTAAAGTTTCATTTAACTCGTGCAGAAGCGCGAGATATTGTTCTGAAATGTACCTCCTGTGCAGAATTCAGACCCTCTCCATCTATAGGGGTCAATCCCAGAGGTCTGCAACCTCTTCATATCTGGCAAATGGATGTTACACATTGCAATGCCTTTGGAAAACAAAAATTTATTCATGTATCTGTGGATACATGCTCTGGCATCATTCATGCCACCCCCTTTGCGGGAGAAAAAGTGTCACATGTTATTACTCATTGTCTTGAAGCCTGGGCTGCTTGGGGCAAGCCCCTTCAGCTGAAGACTGATAATGCACCAGCTTATACATCTAAAACTTTTCAACAGTTTTGTCTGAGGCTTGGTGTCCGTCATATAACTGGCTTGCCATATAATCCTCAGGCACAAGGGATTGTGGAACGTGCCAATGGCACGTTGAAAACTTATTTACAAAAACAAAAGGGAGGAATAGGCCCCAACATGGGACCTAAGACATCTATCTCCCTAGCCCTATTTACCTTAAATTTTTTAAATCTGGATTCTGATGGACAATCTGCTGCTGACAGACATGTGGCTCCAAGTCCTCAAAAAGAATACGTTAAATGGAAAGATATCTTAACTAACCAATGGAAGGGCCCGGATCCAGTTTTAGTGAGATCCCGGGGAGCTATCTGTGTTTTCCCACAGGATCAAGAAAATCCAATCTGGATACCAAGCAGACTGACCAGAACTGTGAAAGAGGACTCACCAACCCCTGAAGAAAATGCTAAAGATCCTGCTGATGATCTGCCTGCTTGAGAGAGCGATAAGTATACCATTGTGGGCTGTGGTAAGATCATGGCCAGTTCCCATCCCAGTACATTCCCACTCTAAAGTACTGCCAATGTTTACATCATCGAGCTGTCAGCTGGAGGCACCATGTGCCATACCTTTAAACAAAGAGACTGTCAAGTATAATGCATCAAAATTTAGATTAAATGATACCTTGTGTTTCACCATAACAAACAGGGCAGAGACCCCATGCGTTGTACTTCGCAATGCTACATTGGGACACTGGATTGATCCACTTGGAGATTCCCAAATAGGCACTGGTGTCCTGCTCGAGGTACTCAATAACATAGTGGCAGGACAATCTGAGGCCAGTGGAAATACATCTAATAAAAAACAGTCCCCTGTGAATATCACTACATTATTGCTAAAAAGTAAGGTAACCATACTTGAACGATCATATTGGCAAACCAATAATGCCACTAATGTCAGAGTGTGGCCATGGTGCCCTCCAGATCAGTCATTTCCACCAGTGTTTACGCACTGCCAATCTAAAAGGATGCCTAAGGTAGAAGTATCTCTAGGCTTCACCTTATCGCCACCTCTAAAAAGGATGGCTATGACAGGAAATAAAACAGGGAAGGTAAACGAATGGCCATTTTATCAATGGGTGTTGACAAATTTAGCGGGGGCTGCTACCAGTTTATCAGCCTTTGCAACTCTAGGTGAGTCACAACATGACATTTGGAATGTATCAGCAACCAGAACTGATACTACACCAGTGATATTGAATGATATTAAATATAATAACTTGTTGGCAAATTATTCAGCCAAAAGGGCAGCAGTTTGTGTTTCGGCTCCCTTCTTTTTTATTTTAGCAGAATTTAAAAATAAAAGCAGCATATTAGATTGTGCGAATGTCACCTGCCATTTGACAGAATGCTGGAATGGGTCCGCATCTTTAGCACTGCTGGTGCGGGTTCCAACCTTTGTCCCTATACCAGTAGATGCCGATCCCGATAAATTTCCAATAATCTCCTTAATTAGAGAAAAGAGAGATTTTGGCATCACGGCGGCCATTGTGACGGCCGTTGCAATGTCGGCTGCTGCAGCGGTGACTGCGGGTATTGCCCTAGCCAATCAAGTTCAAGCAACAGAAACAATAAATAATATAGTGAATGCCTCGGCAGATGCTATGGTAAAACAGCATAAAATGAATAGCCATTTGATTTCTGGGATACTGCTTGCTAATCAGCGAATAGATCTATTACAAAGCAAAATGGAAGAAATTGCTGATATTCTTCAAGTAAGCTGTGTAAGTGATACTAAACACATGTGTATCACACCCTTGAAATATAACAATGAGTCTTTTACAGAAAGTACTAAATTATCTAATTTTTTACAAGGAAATTGGTCACAACAGGCTGAGGAGCTACAAGAAGAACTCCTGCTCACGATTGCTGTTTTGAATGGGACCAGAATAAACCCGATTGATGTTGAAGACTTCACTTCCTGGCTCACGTCCGCCTTCTCCCTTTTTAAGGAGTGGGTGGGGGTAGGAATGTTTGGCTGTATGATCTTTGGGGGAGTGCTGATCACACTCTGGTTGCTCTGCAAATTTAAAAAACAACATCGTAGAGATAAAGTACTTATCACTCAAGCACTGCTTGCCTTAGAGCAGGGAACATCCCCTCAAGCTTGGTTGAATATGCTTAAACAATGAGACACTATCATTCAATGGGATACCCTGAGGGCTCGTGTTCCCATTGCACCAGGAATCCTGAGTGGTAGTCCTCCACACTTCCCAGGGCTCCGGTTCCCATTGCACGGGAGATAAGTGTGGAGGGTCTCACAACTGTTTAACTGCCTTGAACGCCTTACTGCTAGAACAGTGGGCTTGATCGGCGAAATAACAGTTGGAAAATTGTTGCAGCAATTTAATAAAAAAGGGGCAGATGTTAGGAGCCGCGTCCGCCATCGGAAGATGGCGCCGGTTTCCTGCTTCCTGGTTCTTCTTGCGAGCCTTGCTTGAATGTGCGCCTGCGCAAGGCGGGAAAATCAGTATGCTAATTTGGCGACATCATAAGAGCCAATGAGTGTGCGGCACATCTCCTAAAGCGCTATATAAGCCACTAGCTTTTGGGGCTTGGGGTCCCTCGCCTCACTACCATCTAAGAGAGCTGTAACACTACCATCTAAGAGAGCTGTAACACTAAAAGAGCTGTATAATAAAAATGCTGCCAGAAGAATCCTGAAGCGTGGCGTTCTCCTTTTCGGCGAGGCGGCGCCCCGCA
>NW_021624311.1:0-2298 GCF_004785775.1 Grammomys surdaster
TCCACCAGAGAACTCCTAAACCTGATAAACAACTTCAGCAAAGTGGCTGGTTATAAAATCAACTCAAACAAATCAGTAGCCTTCCTCTACATGAAAGATAAACAGACTGAAAAAGAAATTAGGGAAATGACACCCTTCACAATAGTCGCAAATAATATAAAATACCTTGGTGTGAATCTAACCAAGCAAGTGAAAGACCTGTATGACAAGAACTTCAAGTCCCTGAAGAAAGAAATTGAAGAAGATCTCAGAAGACGGAAAGATCTCCCATGCTCATGGATTGGCAGGATTAATATAATAAAAATGGCCATCTTTCCAAAAGCAATCTACAGATTCAATGCAATCCCCATTAAAATCCCAACTCAATTCTTCACAGAGTTAGAAAAGGAAATTCTCAAATTCATATGGAATAACAAAAAACCCAGGATAGCGAAAACTATTCTCAACAATAAAAGAACTTCTGGAGGAATCACCATCCCTGACCTCAAGCTGTACTACAGAGCAATAGTGATAAAAACTACCTGGTATTGGTACAGAGACAGGCAGGAAGATCAATGGAATAGAATTGAAGACCCAGAAATGAACCCACACACTTATGGTCACTTGATCTTTGACAAAGGAGCTAAAACTGTCCAGTGGAAAAAGGACAGCATTTTCAACAAATGGTGCTGGTTCAACTGGAAGACAACATGTAGAAGAATGAAAATTGATCCATTCTTATCCCCTTGTACAAAGCTCAAGTCTATGTGGATAAAGGACCTCCACATAAAACCAGATACACTGAAACTAATAGAAGAGAAGGTGGGGAAAAGCCTCTAATACTTGGGCACAGGGGAAAAGTTCCTGAACAGAACTCCAATGGCATATGCTCTAAGATCGAGAATTGACAAATGGGACTTCATAAAATTGCAAAGTTTCTGTAAGGCAAAGGACGCTGTCAATAGGACAAAACGACAACCAACAAATTGGGAAAAGATCTTTACCAATCCTTCATCTGATAGAGGGCTAATATCCAATATATACAAAGAACTCAAGAAATTAGACTCCAGACAACCAAATTACCCTATTAAAAAATGGGGTATAGAGCTTAACAAAGAATTTTCAACGGAAGAAACTCGAATGGCCAAGAAGCATCTAAAGAAATGTTCAGCATCCTTAGTTGTCAGGGAAATGCAAATCAAAACAACCCTGAGATTCCATCTCACACCAGTCAGAATGGCTAAGATTAAAAACTCAGGTGATAGTAGATGCTGGCGAGGGTGTGGAGAAAGAGGAACACTCCTCCATTGTTGGTGGGACTGCAAGATGGTGCAACCACTTTGGAAATCAGTGTGGCGGTTCCTCAGAAAATTGGACATAGCATTACCCGAGGATCCAGCTATACCACTCCTAGGCATATACCCAGAACATGCTCGAACATATAATAAGGACATATGCTCAACTATGTTCATAGCAGCCTTATTTATAATAGCCAGGAGCTGGAAAGAACCCAGATGTCCTTCAACTGAGGAATGGATTCAAAAAATGTGGTATATTTACACAATGGAGTATTACTCAGCTATTAAAAACAATGAATTCGAGAGGTTCCTAGGTAAATGGATGGGACTAGAAATTATCATCCTGAGTGAGGTAAGCCAATCACAAAAGAACACACATGGTATTCACTCACTGATTATTGGATATTAGCCTAGAACCTTGAAATGCCCAAGATGCAACTCACAGGCCACATGAAGCCCATAAAGAAGGAAGACCAAGTGAGGGTGATTCGGTCCTTCTTAGAAGCAGCAACAAAATACTCAAGGGAGCAAATATGGAGACAAAGTGAGGGACAGAATCTGAAGGAGGGGCCGTCTCAAGACCACTCCACCTGAGTATCTATCCCATGTGCAATCACCAAAGGTAGATGCTGATGTGGAAGACAGGAAGTGCATGCTGATAAGAGCCTGATATGGATATCTCCTCAGAGGCCTTCAAGAGTCAGACATATTCAGAGGCAGATGCTCACAACTAGCCATTGAACTGATCATGGGGTTCTCAATAGAGGAGTTAGAGTGAAGACTGAAGGAGCTGAAAGGGTTTTTGGCACCATGAGGAGAGCAACAATACCAACCAACCACAGCTCCCAGGGTCTAAACCACCAGCCTGGGAGCACTTAGGGGGGGATCCAGGGCTTCAGCTGAATATGTAAAAGTGGAGGGCCCTGCTGGGCATAGGTGGAAGAAGAGAACCTTGACCTCATGAAGGCTGGATGCCCCAGGGGGTGGGAATTTTGAGGGTGGGGAGGTGGGAGTGGGGGGG
>NW_021624311.1:2398-12549 GCF_004785775.1 Grammomys surdaster
GGGGGGGTAGATAGAGGTTACATCCACAGAGAAGAAGGAGGAGGGGCGAGGGGATTGGGGGTTCCGAGGGGATGGTGGGGGAGGGGGTAAGGGGACAACATAGGAAATGTAAATAAATCATCCAATAAAAAAAAAAAAAAAAAAGAAAGTACCAACAAGATTTTGGGCATCTGCCTCCTACAAAGGCCTGAACAGTAGATGTGATACAGTGTCTGCTCAATGGTGTAGCTCTTACTAGACAGTCTCCCTGAGTCTCAAACTCTGTCAGGAAACCTTCATTACTTCAGCCAGGAAACAGCAGATTCCTACCCTGCTATCCCTGGCATGGCTCACAGCAGTGTTGGTGAACAGGCACTCCCTCCAATCAGAAATTAACACAGAAAGATATCATGACTCACAGTGTTAGCAAACCAGTAGCCAACATCAAACTAAATGGAGAGAAACATGAAACAATCCCACTAAAATCAGGGACTAGACAAGGCTGCTCACTCTCCCTCTACCTATTCAATATAGTACTGGAAGTCCTAGCCAGAGCAATTAGACAACACAAGGAGGTCAAAGGGATTCAAATTGCAATGGAAGAAGTCAAAATCTCTCTATTTGCAGATGATATGATAGTATACTTAAGTGACCCCAAAACTTCCACCAGAGAACTCCGAAACCTGATAAACAACTTTAGCAAAGTGGCTGGATATAAAATTAACTAAAGCAAATCAGTAGCCTTCCTCTACTCAAAAGATAAACTGGCTGAGACAGAAATTATGGAAATGAAACCCTTCACAATAGTCACAGATAATATAAAATACCTTGGTGTGAACCTAACCAAGCAAGTAAAAGACCTGTATGACAAGAACTTCATGCCCCTGAAGAAAGAAATCGAAGATGATCTCAGAAGATGGAATCATCTCCCATGCTCATGGATTGGAAGGATTAATATACTAAAAATGGCTATTTTGCCAAAAGCCATCTACAGATTTAATGCAAACCCCATCAAAATTCCCACTCAATTCTTCACAGAGATTAAAAAGAGCAATCTTAAAATTCATTTGGAATAACAAAAAACCCAGGATTGCGAAAACTACTCTCAGCAATAAAAGAACTTCTGGGGGAATCACCATCCCTGACTTCAAGCTGTACTACAAAGCAATAGTGATAAAAAAAAAAAAAACTGTGTGGTATTGGAACAGAGACAAGCAGGAGGATCAATGGAATAGAATAGAAGACCCAGAAATGAACCCACATACCTATGGTCACTTGATCTTTGACAAAGGATCTAAAACCATCCAGTGGAAAAAAGACAGCATTTTCAACAAATGGTGCTGGTCCAACTGGAGGTCAGCATGTAGAAGAATGCAAATTGATCCATACTTATCTCCTTGTACAAAGCTCAATTCCAAGTGGATCAAGGTCCTGCACCTAAAACCAGCCACACTGAAATTAATAGAAGATAAACTGGGGAAATCCTGGAACACATAGGCACAGGAAAAAAGTTCCTGAACAGAACACCAATGGCCTGTGCTCTAAAACCAAGAATTGACAAATGGGACCTCATAAAACTGCAAAGCTTCTGTAAAGCAAAGGACACAGTCGATAGGACAAAGCGGCAACCAATAGATTGGGAAAAGATCTTCACCAACCCTACATCTGATAAAGGGCTAATATCTAAGGTATACAACGAACTGAAGAAATTAGACTCTAGACAATCAAAAACCTATTAAAAAATGGAGCACAGAGCTGAACAAAGAATTCTCAACTGAAGAAGCTCGAATGGTTGAGAAGCACCTAAAGAAGTGTTCAGCATCCCTAGTCATGAATAGTGACTGCTTAAAAAATACCTGTCCCAGCCGGGCGGCGGTGGTGCCGCACGCCTTTATTCCCAGCACTTGGGAGGCAGAGGCAGGCGGATTTCTGAGTTCGAGGCCAGCCTGGTCTACAGAGTGAATTCCAGGACAGCCAGGGCTCCATAGAGAAACCCTGTCTTGAAAAACCAAACCAAACCAAACCAAACCAAACCAAACAAAACAAAACAAAAAACAAAACAAAAAAAAACCTATCCCAATACCCTCTACCACAGGCCCTTGCCACTCTGATCCTCCCCAGGATAATCTGATTGTTGGGTGGACTGTGGTGTCCTTCTGAGTCGAGGCCACACTCAGGCAGCCCTCTGGAGTCGTCCTCTTGGATGCTCCTGGAAAATTCCAGAGCCAAGCCTATGGGAGTCACTCTAAAAAGTTGTCTGAGATTCGAAATGACTTCATGCACTCCAGACAGCTACCCTCACTGCTCCAGAAAAACTGGTAGCCCTATCTTCCTTTTTAAGAGTCGGCACTTCCACTTCTGTGATCTCCTTGAGCCCCTGAACGCTGGGGGGTGGAGCATCTCATGTTCAAGTCCCACAACGTTGGGCCCCAGAGTGCCCCATCCAGCAGGGCATTAAACAGGGGTCTAGGGAGATCATCTGAAAGAGAAGATGGGAGAAAACTGGCTAATGCAAAGAATGACAATTTGTCTATAGTCTGATCAAATTGTAATTTTTACATATTCACACAGGGGTTATATTCACAAAAAGGCAAGGTGTGGGGAAGAGGATGATGCAGGAGCACAGGTGTTCAGGGGGAGTACAGATATCTTCCAGAACAGAGTTACCAGCTGGGTGAAGGTTTAGGAGACAGATCACTATGACTCTGCCTATGATTCACTTGCCCTTATCTAAGTTGGTACTATCCACCAATGTTACCTATTTACAAGGTTTATGACTACTCAGGATAGTAAATTTCAACAAAAGCTGCTTGTTTGCAATAGCTTATAGCCATCTGTTTCAGTGTTTTTCCACAGAGGCCCAAGACTTTGTGTTAGCAGGCATGTATGTCAGGCCTATTGCTGATTTTAGGCCTTTAATGTATAAGCAGGGCTGCCCCTGACACTGGAGAGATGTCTCAGTGGTTAAGAGCACAGACTGCTCTTCCAGAGCTCCTGAGTTCAATTACCAGTAACCACATGGTGGCTCACAACCATCTGTAATAAGATCTGATGCCCTCCTCTGGTGTGTTTGAAGACAACTAGAATGTACTCATATACATAAAATAAATAATTAAAAAAAATTAAACTTATCCCTAATTTTGAAAGATTGACATTTAATCTATGATATTTTCTCTTAGGCCCTGTGTGCAATTGCTGGGGTATGATCCCTAATCAAAATCTATAAGTGCTCCACTGCCTGTTGGCTAAACTGTGCTCCACAAATAATTGCTGTTTGAAATATGCTGGGTTATTTCTGATCCTGCAGTCTAGCATCCTAGAAAATATATCATTATAACATGTGCTATTGGTCCATCATGAGTCAGGAGACCTCTCGTTCTCCCCTGCTCTTCGTCTCCTCTTTTTCCTCCTCTTCCTGCTCTTCCTTCTCCTCCTATCTCTCCTTCTTTTTGTGGAGCCTACCTATGATGCCTAGCAGGGTAACTGAAACCCATCCTCTATTTATTCTTCCAACACCCATAATTGGCTGTTGTCTGTTTTATTTAATCATTAGATTTAAAGTGGAATCATCATGCTGAGTGAGGGGACCAAACCTTGCTTCCTACAGGGTGGGAATACGCCCCAGGAGGGCACAACAGCTTGGGATGAGTCTCTTGGTCCTTCTGTCTGAGACAGGCTGCATAGGTCATGAAATTGTCCCTGTTGTGTAGAATAACATTTTGTCTTGAGATATGTGAGTGTACCAGGCCATAAGTAGCTGAGAGGAAAAGAACTTACCTTGTCTGATGGTTTTTATAGGCTTGGCCCAGGGAGTAGCACTACAAGAAGGTGTGGCCCTGATGAAGTAGGTGTGGCCTTGTTGGAGTAGGTGTGTGAATGTGGGCACAGGCTTAAAGACCCTTATCCTAGCTGCCTTGAAGCCAGTATTCTGCGAGCTGCCTTGAGATTAAGATGGAGAAAACTCAACTCTTCCTGTACCATCCCTGTCTAGATGGTGCCATATTCCCTTCCTTGATGATAATGGACTGAACCTCTGAACTTTCAAGACAGCCCCAATTAGTTATCCTTTAAAAGACTTTCCTTGACCATGGTGTCTATTAACAGCAGTCAACCCCTAAGACACCTTAAAAGCAAGAACACCTGAGTTGACCACTAGGAACAGTTAAAAGAGTTTGTCCACAAATAGATATATCAGTCTGTAAAGAGGCTGAGTTCACCTTGATTCCAGATAAACTACTGTTTGAGAAGTAGAATTGTTATGAATTAGAAGCTGTGAGAAATCTTTATTCAGTTTGCCTTTAAAAGATGCTGGAGAATTCAAGGGAGTATACAGTGGTGCACAGTTCCTCTTCATACCTCGGGTCCTGATTGTTTCATCCCTACCCAGGAACCCCATTGACCCCAATAGACAATGACAGGGATGAGGAGGTAGGAGGCATGTCCAGAAGGAGATAGAGACCTGGGATAATGGAGGCACCCAAGAATCTGTGGAGATGATCTTAGCTGTGAATCACATTGCAGAAAATAAAACCTGAAGAAGCCACTCAGAGTAAGACAGGTACACCAGTGGAGTGATAGAGACACCAACCTACCCAATAATTTCAAAACACAGTTTCTTCTGTCTACAATAAATGCAGACATGAGGGTTGTAGCAGGGAGTGGAGAAATGGCCAACCAATTACTGGTGAATCTTGAGACCCATCCAATTGTCAAGCACAAACCTGTAACATTATTAGTGATACTCTGTTTTCTTCCAGACAGGAGAATGTTGTCCTCTGAGAAGCTCCACCTAGCAGCTGACCGAACAGTTGTCAGTGGTCAGCCCCTGTGGTGTCTTCTTTCTTGTAGGTTCTTCTTCCGGCAGTGGAGGGGTAGAGCATCCCATGGAGGGTAATCCTTTGTTTTAATAGATATTTAGGGTTGTTGTATGCAAATAAAAAGTTTATTTCTTTAAGTCTAAATTACTATGCTACTGTAGCTGATCTCACTTCTGTGTTCCTCTGAGGTCAGAAACTGCAGTCTCTGGCACTTAGCACCTCATTAATTAAAGGATTAATTAAAGGATTAATTGCTAGACCATTTTCCCCTTTGTCCAGATGTCTCTTTCTTCTCTGGCTAGGGGAAATTTTGGAGCAATAAACTTCTATTGAACTGTGAGAAGTGAATAATGCTCATGGAAAAAGAAACTGTTACATGAGCCAATGTGCATAAACTCACGTAAGTTCATGTACAGATTAACACACACATATTTATTCATTTCAATTCAAGACAATTGGGCCCAGATTGCATGTATTCTCAGAATTACATATGTACACACACACACACACACACACACAGAGATACGCATACATTCTCACAATTTCATACTTATACAGGAACATGCATACTTACATATGCATGTGGAACAAAAGATCAGGTACCAGTGCAGAAAGAACTCACACATTCTGAATGAAAAGTGTGCTCCAGTATTTATTGCATAAAGAAAGAAATAGGTTCTACTCTTTTAATGCTAAATGACTTAAACCCAAGTTCACAAGAAGACAGCTTTGTTCCTTTAATACAACTAAGCCTGCCTTATTAGTAAGCAAAAAAACTTGTTCTGTTCCATGGTAAGGAGAAGCCTGCCTGCTCCATTTGCTGTCCTTCTTTCCCTCGGTATTCTTTACATTGCTCGATTAGTTTTTTATGTTAACTATATTTTCTAAGTTATTCCACTCTACATTCTTTGTAATCTTGCTTGCTCCTCCTGCTCTAAAGTCACAATAATGCTCTTACTCTCGATTCCCTTTTCTCTCAGTGTTATGCCTATACTTCTAAGTTCTTCTTGAGGTCAGTTCTGTCTAAAAATTGTTCTGTCTAAAAAGTTCTCCTCAGCTCAGTTCCTCTCAGTGTAGTTCTTCTCACCACAGTTCTGACTTTTCTCTTTGTCCTACACACTTAAAACATCTTTCAGATTACATAATAACATGTTAAAAAGTTCATGACCAGTTTTCACATAAAATCAAATCATAAACTGAAATAGATGTTTACAACAGAGAATATTTATATAATATATATTAGAAATAATTATTTGGCTAAATGTCCATCACCTCTCACAGCTCCACAGGTTTACTGAAAGTTTAAAACCATAACTAAGTTATTAGTGAAATTCTTTGTATAGAGAAATCCTGTCCTACCAACTATAATAAATCATCATTTCCCTCTTAATGACCTTTGGTTAATTGATTTACAACATCTTGGAATGTGCTCTGAGTAGAGGAAAGTCTAGTTACTATATAAGAGGCAATTAACTGGTGACACATGGGAGACTGACAGTTTTCACTATGGTGTTGACTATCAAAAGAAGATATGCCCTTCCACCCCTGCCTGGTCCTTTTGGCTGGAGCAGACACATAGCAGGTTTGCTCCTGTGGAGATACTGAATCCTTACCCATCCTAGAGGAGTGACTGCACTCAGAGCAGCCGATAAGAACTCCATCTCACTCCCCTATGCCTCAGAGTTGCATCTAGGAGACAGGGAGGCTCAGGACCCACCAGCTACCCAAACCCTGCCCCTCCGGAATTCCACTTCCCTTCTGCCCCTGATTGGTCCTTTTGGCTGGGGCAGACACATAGCGGGTCTGTTCCTGTGGAGATACTGAATCTTGAACCATTCTAGAGGAGCCACTGCACTTAGAGCAGCAGACACCTAACTGGTTAGCACTTGTGGAGACATTGTATCCTGAGTCATCCTACAGGAACCACAGCACCGAGAACAGAAGGATTTCCAGATCCCAGAGGTGACCTGAGTCCCAGGAGTTCTTCCACCCAGGAGTTAGAATCATAAGACCACAGAGACATCTGGACTCTGAGGAGCTCTGACACAAGCAAGATAACTGGAAATACAGACTCCAGTCTTACACAGTAAGAGCAGGTAACACTAGAGTTAACCAGATGGTGAAAGGCAAGCACAAGAACATAAGCAACAGAAACCAAAGTTACTCGGCATCATCAGTACCCAGTTCTCCCAATATAGCAAGCCCTGGGCAACCCATCACACCGGAAAAGCAAGATTCAGAATTAAAATCACTTCTCATGATGATGGTAGAAGATTTTAAGAAGGACATAAGTAACTCCCTTAAAGAAATACAGGAGAGTACAAGTAAACATATAGAAGCCCTTAAAGAGGAAACACAGAGATCCCTTAAAGAACTGCAAGAAAACACAAAGCAAGAATTAAACAAAAACATTCAGGATCTGAAAATGGAAATAGAAACAATAAAGAAATCTCAAAGGGAGACAACCATGGAGATAGAAAACCTAGGAAAGGGATCGGGAGTCACAGATGCAAGCATCACCAACCGAATACAAGAATTAGAAAAGAGAATCTCATGTGCAAAAGATACCATAGAAAACATTGACACAGCTGTCAAAAAAAATGCAAAATGGAAAAAACTCCTAACCCAAAACATCCAGAAAATCCAGGACACAATGAGAAGACCAAACCTAAAGATAATAGGTATAGATGAGAGTGAAGATTCCCAAATTAAAGAGTCAGTAAATATCCTCAACAAAATTATTGAGGAAAACTTCCCTAACCTAAAGAATGAGATGCCCATAAACATACAAGAAGCCTACAGAACACCAAATAGACCTGACCAGAAAAGAAATACCTCCTGTCACATAATAATCAGATCACCAAATGCACAAAACAAAGAAAGAATAGTAAATGCAGAAAGGGAAAAAGGCCAAGTAACATATAAAGGCAGACCTATCAGAATTACACCAGACTTCTTACCAGATACTATAAAATCAAGAAGATCCTGGACAGATGTCATATAGACCTTAAGAGAATACAAATGCCAGCCCAGGCTACTATATCCAGCAAAACTCTCAATTACCATAGATGGAAAAACCGAGATATCCCATGATAAAACCAAATTTGCACAATATCGTCACACAAACCCAGCACTTCAACGGATAATTGATGGAAAATGCCAACACAAGGAGGGAAACTACAACCTAGAAAAAGCAAGGAAGTAGTCTTCCAACAACCCCAAAAGAAGATAGCTATACAAACATAATTCTACCTCTAATAACAAAAATAACAGGAAACCACAATCATTTCTTCCTTAATATCCCTTAACATCAATGGACTCAATTCCCCAATAAAAAGCTGCAGGCTATCAGACTGGATACACAAACAGGACCCAGAATTTTGCTGCAGACAGGAAACATACCTCAGTGACAAAGACAGACACTACCTCAGAATAAAAGGATGGAAAACAATTTTCCAAGTAAATAGTCCTAAGAAACAAGCTGGAGTAGCAATTCTAATATCAAATAAAATCGACTTTCATCCAAAATAATCAAAAAAGATAAGAAAGGACAGTACATACTCATCAAAGGAAAAATTTACCAAGGTGAACTCTCAATTCTGAACATCTATACTCCAAATACCAGGGCAACTACATACATAAAAGAAACTTTACTAAAGCTCAAAACACACATTACACTTCACACAATAACAGTGGGGGATTTCAACACCCCACTCTCAGCAATGCACAGATCATGGAAACAGAAACTAAACCGAGACACTTTGACATTAATGGAAGTTATGAAACAAATGGACTTAACAGATATCTATAGAACATTTCATCCTAAAACAAAAGAATATACCTTTTTCTCAGCACCTCATGGTACCTTCTCCAAAATAGACCATATAATTGGTCACAAAACAACCCTCTACAGATACAAAAAGATTGAAATAAACCCTTGCATCTTATCAGATCACCACGGACTAAGGCTGGTCTTTAATAATGACAAAACCAATGGAAAACCCACACGCAAATGGAAACTGAACAACTCTCTACTCAATGATGACTGGGTCAAGGAAGAAATAAAGAAAGAAATTAAAGACTTTTTAGAATTTAATGAAAATGAGGACACATCATACCAAAACTTGTGGGACTCCATGAAGGCAGTGCTAAGAGGAAAACTCATAGCTCTAAGTGCCTACAAAAAGAAACTGGAGAGAGCACACACTAACAACTTGACAGAACAACTAAAAGCGCTAGAACAAAAAGAAGCAAATACACCCAAGAGGAGTAGAAGGCAGGACATAATCAAACTCAGGGCTGAAATCAACCAAATAGAAACAGAAAGAATAATACAAAATATCAAGAAAACTAGGAGCTGGTTCTTTGAGAAAATCAACAAGATAGATAAACCCTTAGCCAGACTAACCAGAGGGTACAGAGACAGTATCCAAATTAATAAAATCAGAACTGAAAAGGGAGTCATAACAACAGAAGCTGAAGAAATTCAAAAAATCATCAGATCCTACTACAAAGGCCTATACTCAACAAAACTGGAAAACCTGAATGAAATGGACAACTTCCTAGACAGATAGCAGGTACCAAAGTTAAATCAGGAGGAGATAAACCATCTAAACAGTCCCATAACCCCTAAAGTAATAGCAGCAGTCATTAAAAGTTCCCCCACCAAAAAAAGCCCAGGACCAGATGGTTTTAATACAGAATTCTATCAGACCTTCAAGGAAGACCTAATACCAATTCTCTTCAAACTATTCCACAAAATAGAAACAGAAGGAACACTACCCAATTCATTCTATGAAGCTACAATTACACTCACACCCAAACCTCACAAAGACCCAAGAAAGAAAGAGAACTTCAGACCAATGTCCCTTATGAACATCGATGCAAAAATACTCAATAAAATTCTGGCAAACCAAATCCAAGAACACATCAAAATAATCATCCATCATGGTCAAGTAGGTTTTATCCCAGGAATGCAGGATGGTTCAATATTTGGAAATCCATCAATGTAATCCACTATATAAACAAACTCAAAGAAAAAAACCACATGATCATTTCACTAGATGCTGAGAAAGCACTTGACAAGACTCAACATTCCTTGATGATAAAAGTCTTGGAAAGTTCAGGAATTCAAGGCCCCTACCTAAACATAGTAAAAGCAATTTACAGCAAACCAGTAGCCAACATCAAACTAAATGGAGAGAAACTTGAAGCAATCCCACTAAGATCAGGGACTAGACAAGGCTGCTCACTCTCCCCCTACCTACTCAATATAGTACTGGAAGTCCTAGCCAGAGCAATTAGACAACAAAAAGAAGTCAAAGGGATACAAATAGGAAAGGAAGAAGTCAAAAT
>NW_021624312.1:0-1426 GCF_004785775.1 Grammomys surdaster
CTTTTAACCCCTAAAAAACAGACCAGAAATTGAGGCCTGAACCAGGTATGAAAAACTTAAAATGTGATGTTTTTAAAGAAAAATTTAAAACTCGAATGTGAGAGAGATATTTATTCTTGATTGTGCTTGTGTTTTATAGGGCTGTATACATACACCAGAACACACTAAACTATGTTTTGGGTACATGCAGTCTATCAACATTACTCCTGTGATGTCAGAGAAAAATATTCACACATGAGAAATAACCATTCAAAGTTTCTATCAGACTCCTGTGTGGGCAGCTCATACTAGGAAATAAAATACTAGGAAAAAAATAGGAAACAAAATAGCCGTTTCTTAGCATGAGCTCATAGTAATGAAGAAAAAAAAAAATCAGAAACCATCATATGTGGGCAAAGCAACTTGTACCTCTTCCCAGAGGCCAGGTTCTGTTATCCGTTGTCAAGATGACTGACCAGAGAAGCAGGGACTCAACTCTCACAGGGAAGTAGCCACTGCAACTACTATACAGCCATGCTCCACCTCTGTTCCTCTTCTGAGTCTGTCCCACCAATCGTCCTAGGCCAGGGATGCAGGCTGAGGACCCCACTCACCTCCTGCAGCTCTGGGAGAAGTGCTGTTCTCACCTCTTGGTCTCTAACAGGCCTCTCCTCAGGTCTGGCAGGAAGCTGGGAAGCAACCAGAGCTGTAGCAAAGAATAGGAGGCTTTCAGAACCCAAAGATCTCCCTTAAGCACTCCCCAGGGGACATCATGCAAGTCTTCACAAATTAGAACAGTTTGCAGTGTCAATCAAATTCCAAGACTTGTGATTACCTACTAACAACCACCACTCCTACTCCAAGCTTCCAGTCTCACCCATGTTTCTCCCAGCTCCCTGCCAAGAACCAAAACCCAAATGATATAGCCCAATCACAAATAGTTTAAAATACAGATCTGCCATTTCCACACTTCCCAGAGGCATTATACTGTTTCAGCACACACTGAGCTGTACTAACTGCAGCCCCCAAATTTCTCCTAGATACTACCACACAGCACAACAGATAACTGCCTAGTTCCCTCACCTAATTCTGGCTCCATGTCTGATTCCTCTTTCACACCATTGCTCAGTAGCTCCCCAGGTGCTGAGGATGAATTCTGAAGGGACAGGTCCTGAGGTGCAACTTCCAGCGTGGGCTCCACCTCCAGTGTGGGGTCCACCTTGTCCCCGTGGCAGTGTGTCGAATTCTCCTTCTTGAATGGAATCTCTTGTCCTAAAACTTGGATGCTGATCTGGACACCAAACAGCACTAATTAGCGAAGGATGCAGAGTCAAGATTGCTCAAAGTTAATGGAACTGGCCTTCTACGGCAGACCATGAGATAGACAGTCTTACGGCTATTGGGCAGAGAAAAAGAAAGGCCTCTTTTAACCCCTAAAAAACAGACC
>NW_021624313.1:0-10935 GCF_004785775.1 Grammomys surdaster
AGAGCTGTAACACTACCATCTAAGAGAGCTGTAACACTACCATCTAAAAGAGCTGTAACAATAAAACTGCTGTCAGAAGAATCCTGAGCGTGGCATTCTCCTTATCGGCGAGGCGGCGCCCGCACTTCATGAGTTTGGATATGGTTCATTTTTTTTTTCATTTTCTGTGGCATATAATCAGCCTGTGCCTTGAGCATACAGATCATTGTGCCTAAGGACTGTTATGTTTCCCCAGAAAATAGTAGCTGTCTTCAACATCAACTCAGTAGCATAGTTAACATTCAATAGGCATAGATTGAATAGAAAAGTAGATATTTTAGAATGCATCAAAATCTACAAAACAGAAAAAAAAGAAGGAGGAGGAGGAAGAGGAGGAGAAGGAGGAGGAAGAAATAGAAGAACAACAATAACAATCTGTATGTAAGTATGTGACTCTGTGTGTGTGTGTGTGTGTGTGTGTGTGTGCCTTTATTCTCTAAAGTGATTAAAATTCTTGGTGTTTTCCATCACTATCTACCTATCAGGAAATTAACTATACCTTTGTTACATTTATATCTAATCCTGAATCCACCTTTGGTTCTTTCTGGTTGGAAAGTATTCATGTTTTAATTTATCTCACCATAAAGCAGTTTAAGCAAAACATTTAAAACTCTTAAATCTATTTACCAATCATTATTAATTGACCTTCTTAAAAGCAGAGCCTCAGATAAGCACACAAAGTTTATTTGGTGATTTCAAGAAGCAGCAGAGTAAACTTAACACTGGGGTTGTAAATCAGTCCTAGAGACCTTGTGTATAATATACAGGAGGCCTGCCAATTGTCATCATTGCCAAAAAAAAATTTAGAAATGAAGGGAGGGGGGACGGAGTCAATATTAAGCAATACTACCATAGTATCATGACTGCCACTGTAGAGGTTTCTATAATTAGAAGACACTCCTTTCAGATATATGTGGGTCACAGTGGCATGCTGGGCCATTGCCAGCTAGTTCTAGTATCCCAGAAGATAAGACCTGTCAGGAGCAAGTGAGGTCTCAGGAAAAGCCAGGGCAGCTAAGGAAATAACCTTTAGGTGGTACTCTGCATCCTACTACTGAGGATCATCCTGAACCCAAGACACTATCACTCTACTGAAAGGTATCTAGAATCTGCCAACTTTCTGAGAGACCAGCAGGCTCCACAAGAGCTCACCCAGCATCCAGTCTCAGCCGCTGGCAGCCCATAGCACATGGTGCAGTTGTTTAGAAAGTGATGTACTGCCACAATCATTAGTCATGATCTTTAAGCAATGTTTTTGTGAATGGCCATTGTTTCCCCTGAAAATACAATGTTTTTATTTACTTTTTCCCGTGACATGTTTGTTTCCTGTTTTCTTGTTATTTCATTGCTGTTTCCCTCAGGCCCCTTTGCTGATTGTTTTCATGTTAAAAACTGAAAATTAAGAGCATGAGCCAGACCCTATTTTCCTCATTCTATTGTGCTGTGTTTATTACAGCCTTGTGATAGCCCGGCTTCTCTACTAGTGTTCCTGCTCTTTTGTTTTGATTTTTAAGTAGTTTCTTCAGTGCCTGCATCTCAAAAGCATGTAATTACCAAAACCACATTTTTCTAACTACTTTGTAAGGCACAAGAAAATAACGCAGTAAGTATAATTTATCATGAATCTGTGGACTTGGGCTGTCCTGACCTGTTGATCTGCCTAGTTTCACTCAGTGTAAAGGCAGCATACCTTCTATAACACAGTCTCACGGACAAGAGGGCAGAACTAAGACCATGAAACATCACCTCAGCAAGATCCCCAAAGTGATCTGATACTCAACTTCAGAAACATTTTCAAGCTCTCAATAAAAACTCACTGTGACGTTTGTCCACAAAATCACCACTTCGATGACCAAGAAGAAGTAAGATTCAAGCATTAGCAACCAAAATTGTGGTCATGCAAAATAATAGAAGAAATCTACTTTGGTTTTTAAAGTGGAAATAATTCAGCAAGGTTTCAGATAAATCATTTTCTCTGGTTTGACTTTTATGTATTCCAAAGAAAAAGAAATTAAAAAATGATGCTGAAGTCAAATTGCTGGTCAATTAGAGTACTACCAGCTCTGTTAAGAAAACCACCTCCTGTGACATCTCCCTCAGTTGTGATTAACAGTTTGCCATGCAAGGCATATGATTACTAGTAAAAAAAAAAAAAGAATCAATTATATTCCAATATGTCATGGGTGAGTGCTAATGGCTTTTCCCGCTCTAAACCAAAATAATAATAATAATAATAATAATAATAATATTTGAAGCTTGTATGAGGAACCTATGCACAGATATAAATTGCGGTCATTTACTAAAATAGTTCTATTATTTGTAATTTATACCATTATTTTAATCATCTTTGTATAGCTTTGAACTCAAAACTACTAAAGATTATTGGTGTGTATCAAACTAGAACCGAGAAGCAGAGCTGCTCCAACATTAGTAGTACTGTCATGATTTATTAATCTAATGTGCCAAGGGTTCATTAAGACTCTTCAATGCACACTCTGTCACTAATCAACAAATATTTAATCAACAATTATTAGGTATGTATATGTATCTACTCTACTATAAAGCAGTCTAAGAATGAAAAGTTATCTGGAAAATACTTAGATCAGAGACTAATTGAACAATTATTTTCAAGTG
Organism: Grammomys surdaster; assembly: GCF_004785775.1. Taxonomy (NCBI): domain Eukaryota; kingdom Metazoa; phylum Chordata; class Mammalia; order Rodentia; family Muridae; genus Grammomys; species Grammomys surdaster. Next base: position 2,674 of record NW_021624313.1, read on the forward strand.
GTCCCTACTAACAAAATACCTATTCTCTTTGCTATCAACCTATTTGATTATATTCAACCCCACATAATCTAATGTTATTTATTTTATAGCAATAGTGCATGAAGTCAAAACATTCCAGTCTAGCATCGACTGCCTGGCCAGTTCCCACAGTGATAAAGACACTACCTAGTGCTGTTGTTATTGTGCTTCTCTAGTAAAACCCTTGACACCTTGTCAACCCTTTGATTGTAGACTGGAAGATCAGTCATCACACAAAGAGACATAGTGATCCAGTGCTTTTCACAGATCTTATCATATACTGAGCTGCATTCTAGACTCCTAAAGTAGAGCGACAGTAGGCTTGAAACTTCAAAACTGTTGGAAGAGAAAGAGCACTGTAAGGAGACTAAAACATTGTCTAGGTGTATTTAATAATTATTTGATGTTATCTGGAGATGAAACTATGAACATATTTAAAAATATTTCTGGTGTCTCTATGAAATTCTGTATTTTACTTTTTCATTCATAAAAAGAAAGTTCTATTTATTTGTGATCTGGCCAAGAGAAAGTCAATTCACTCCAAATTAGGTCAATACGTCCTTGGAAATCCCTCCATTTAATAAAATTTAAACAACCTCACATATTACAAGGAACTTATTTTCTATTCAGAATATTTGTATCCAATCAAATATCATTGAGCAAGTGATTTCTCCATTTCAGACTTCACATACACTTAAATTGATTTTTCACATCTATACATATGTATCTATCTGACTGCATTTGAAATTTGGCAAATACAAAGATTTGAAAAGCTGTATCAGAGTTAAGCATCATGGCATCCATCATGATTACAGAGTCCACATAAAACCCACACACAAAATGTGATTAGAAAACAGAATTATATATGTGAAAATATTTGAAATATAATTGTACCAAACTCATGATAACTTTCTCACAACGAATAATTTAAAAATTCAAGATTAAAGATGAAAACCTATAAACCAAAAATAAATGATGCCTGCTTATTTTCATGTAAGCATCTTTTTTTCTGAAACAACAAAATTTAATAGTACACTTGATCAATCCATCATGCCTAAGGCCGAACACGTTAGTTTCCAAAGATGTGTGTAGTTTTAGTATTCTGCAAAAGCTCATTAATTTTCTCCACAGGTATTTGAGAGCACAGCTATCACTGGGCTAATAAGCACAGGAAATTTAGTATGCTAATTCAACTTTTATTTGAGTGAGGAGGAAAACCAGAGCAGATAGGTAGTCCAGAGATCTGTGAAATTCAAGCATCCCCAACTTAAGGATTTTGTTGATAGTGGTGCTAAAAAGAAAAAGGCTGTAACTAAGCAACATTTCCCAAGGAAACTGTTATGATTAGAGTCTGAAATCCCTGAGCTATATTCAGCTGTGATATATTTGAAGTTTAGAATAAGTAATTTTTGTCTGAGTTTGCAGCCTGGGAAATAAAAATCTCAATGTTTAAGTAGGAGAAACAGAAGGAAAAAAGAGCAAGAGAGAAGAGCAAGATGAGAAAGAGAGGTGACAAACAGGTTTGTAATGACAGTAATCAGCTCTTCCAAAATGTTGGCCAGGCATTGAAACTATTTTGAATTGTTTTTCATTTCTATCCCTGCCTCTATTTTGTTTCAATCACTTTCTCGGGTATGTAAGTGACTCTCGTGATCTGATTAATGCGATCCACTGTCCATATCAAACTGTAATCCCTAAATCATATAGAAAATTAAATTTACAGACAAACACGGTAAAGCTAAAATATCAGTAACTATAAATAGTAGTATAATTTTAAGACAAATGATCAAACAGAATTCTCACGTAGAAGAAAATACTCTAAGTTGTTTATCAGGTGATTCATTTCTTTGCCTCTTGGGAATATTTAAGTGCTTCTCCACCGTGGCACCTTAGCATGAAAGTCTAGGCACAGTTTCTTTTTCTGGTTACCAAACTTTGCAATCTCTCTTATAATCTCCTTGTTTAAGTCCAATATTTTGTTTGTTTGTTGTTGATTTGTTGTTGTTGTTTTCATTTGTTTGCATCCACAGTGGGGGCTATGCCCAGGAAGGAAGCTAGGCTTCCTCTACTAGGCTCTTCCTAATAGAGCTAGAGGATGAGCAGTGATTTGTCCAAATGGGTCAGGAAGGGCCTCATCTGCTACTCTGCATTAATGTATGCTTCTAGTGTATTAACTAGGTCAGACTACTGACATACATTGTTAATGAAATAACTAATCAGATGGACAGAAGATCAAGCTAGATATTTCAAAACCTTGAAGAAAAAACAAATAAACTTGGCAATAGACTGCTGACACATATAACCAACTTGAGATCAGCATGCATTAATATTTTTGTAATTTAAAGAACAGTGATCCTATTCCCTATGACTCACAAATTATTGAATATCTTTTTTTCTATGAAATAAATTATATTTCTTTAATAATGATTTATCATTTTTATTAACTAAATATATTTGTAATTGCTAATCAGAATTTCTGATAGGCTATTTTAATCAGTGGTTGCATGGGCAAAATTATAAGAAATTATCTCAGACTCTAATAAAAATCTTGCAAGATAACAATTCTACTGATTAAAATAGTTTAATATTAGAGATATTTACATAAAAATTAAAATTATTTGTGGAGATGTGCATCTGGATTTTAAGTAGAGAATCTACAAATTCACCACTGAACTATTATCTTCTGCAGCTAAGCAAAGAGAGGGGGCATAAAAGGAAAGTAGAAATGGCTGCAAATTTTCTCTTAGGCTTTCTAATTATGTTTTATTCCTTCTTTATAGCTGTGCAGGAAATTCAAGTGTGGTAAAAATTGCCTCATCAGTTGCCTGATTGGAAGAACTAATTTAGACTGACTAGGAACATTTTCTTACAGAACAGGAGATACCCTTGTAGGGTGTTAGAGGTGTATATATGCTTTATTTTCTTCAAAGAGTTTTTAAGCTATTTTGTCTTTAGCATGTTCAGTTTTACATAAAAATTTATTGTTTTTCGATTTCCAGTTACACTCATTCACAGAACATATTTTACTGTGAAGAACTGAATTCCACATAACAATGTATTGCACAGAATGCTTAATAACATGAAAATAATCCACTTCAGCAATAAGCCTTCTTCACTCTGAAAAGAATGTGAAGAGTCTGTTTGGTGTCAAATACATTGAAAACTACACAAACAAACAAACAAACAAACATCCTTGTTAAGTTGGATTTATAGAACGAGTTCTATTACAAGAAATTGTGATGTCCCAGGAAATAATCTTCCAAAGACCATCCTGTTGTAACCAATTTTGTAGACTACTGAATCCTGTGAGACTTGGATCTGGACATCTGACCAAGGCAATGAGGGAATGAAGAAAGAATGACAAACACATACATAGAAAAGCTTAAGTCAGTAATGCATCCCATTCAGGTGGAGTGGCTTCAAACACCTAACAGCTAACACACTCAGCTTGTTTATTATTATTTCAAATAACATGGTAAAGGAAGATTAGTTAGCTGGTCTCCATAGGTGAGCAATCTCAAACTTTAAACATGCAGGAGAAAGAAACTGTACTTGTTAGTTTGTGTACATATTAATTAATGATTCATAAAGAGGAATGCTCTACCTTTCCAAATCTGATCTGGGAAAAAGGCTTTCCCAAATTTCTATGAGTCAAATTTCTTAGTCCTTTATATGATTGACTTATATCAAACTATACACATTCACTGAAAAGTTCACTGGCTTCTTATACTAGACAAGGTGTATATAATATCAATCATTAATTTTCTTTGACAGTAAACTACCCAATGGCAATTGATTTCACCTCAAAATTATGGTATAAATATAGTATTTATGTAAGCTAGCCTCAAAATGTAAAAGTTAAATTTAAAATTTAGGTATTTGAAAACATGTTTTTTTGCCTCCTGTTTTTAATATAATTGAGCATTCTAGATATTTGTTGAAAAATAATTGTTTTTCTTTTTAGAGTTGTTTGTGTAAATTTCAAAAAAAATACAATGGTTCAAAAAAAACTATGAATCCTTTTTCTAGAATTAACAACTGTGAAAAATCTATGTTATTTGACCTCTTACAAATTCGGGATTTTATGTCTTCAGAAATCTTTATAGAGCCTTGAGGTTACCTGATCTTAAAGCAAAAATAGTACATCATAGATAGTACTATTAAAGATTTCAGTGAATTAATTTCTTCTTCTGTCTCTTGCCTCCTATTCTTTTCTATCATTTAAAATCAAACTTGTCATGTCACATGTATAATCTGTTATAATTTAATAATCAAGTTCATAATCAAATCACAATTTATTTGTATGATTTTGCTAAGATGTTTGCATTGCGTTGGGTTGACTTTCCAATATCTTTCTTGATCTCTTCTGAAACTGTTCCAGAAAAAAAAAATGTTGGCTCCATTAAAACTATTATGAAAATCCTTGGTCTAAAGTCTAATATTCCTTCCAACACAATTTACTGTTAACTTTTATGAGAAAATATTATTAGTAATTCCCCTCATTTCTTCCTTAATTCAAGGTTATTTTTCCTTTTTATAAATATTCTCTCTCTAGTAGTTTGCTATTTGAAATTTCTTAAAGTATATACAATAAATATGAATTAAGAAAGATATTAGTAATACCTAGAAAATTCCTAGGAATATAGTAATATATAGAATATATATATATGTAAAACTTGCTAGTAAGGCAAAGAAAAGCAGGCAAAGAGCAAAAGCTTTCATTATTCAAGCCCACATATATGCTCCTAAGAGAAGCATTGACCCAGATGAGAAGTTTATTTACCATGTCAAGTGGTCTGAATTAAAGGTCTGTCTTCCTACCTTAAAGATCCAGATTAGAAAGTGATCTTCTCGTTAAAATTAAACAAATTTCATTCAGAGGTGTACCCTATATATTTTGAGGGGTCTAGTTAAGTCCAGATAAAACCAAGATGACAACTAAGAATAGCTATCACATTACCCAATGTATTTTCAAGTAAATTTGAATCATGAGTATTAACAAGATTTGCCTAGTGTCTTTGCCTCATGACCTCACAAACATTATCATTGTGTTTAAGATTCTCCATGATGAAGATTTACATGTACCCCTGACTCCATTATGCGCCACTAGTCACTGTTTCTCATTGCATGAATATTCAAGCATAATTGTCTAGGTAGGACGTGGTTCTGTGTTCACCCACAAAATGTATAATGGACAAGCTATGCTTCTTTTTAATACTTCCACTCTCAGTTATCTATAACCTGCATATATGTGTATACCAAACTAATACAAAGTTATGAAATTTGACATAACTGTTATTATGTCTTAATGTTAATAGCAATCTGAAATATAGTAGATGTTCATGATATATTACAGTTTGTCAGGTTTTCTCATCTCTTTGAATTCCTTAAGTAGTGACTATAATATATTAATGTGCGATTTTATATCCCTCTGATTATTAGGTAGATTCTTTATCCCTCCCCTGGTATCTCAGTTGGCCTAATCACTTACTTAATCAGTGGTAAAATGAAACTATTCCAGTGATGAATGTACTGTCCATGAGTTCTGGAAGTTTGTAACTCCACTTTGTAAGTCATATAAATCTGTGTCACAATTTTAGCAATCTATGCTAGAGGAAACCTTGAGTGAACTTAAAGACTATGTGTAGTTGATCCTGAAACAGAAGGTGTCATTGGTCAGCCTTGTTATCTTCCAGATGACTTCAGTATCAGCTATTATCTATCTACCACTTCTTGAAAAGGTAAAAGAGAGAACTACTAGTATAATAGCAGCCTAACCACAGAATCATGACTAATAACAAATTCTGGGTATATTTGACTGAATTTGGAGTGGTGTGTTTCATAGCAATTCATAATGAAAGCAACAGTTTTTCATTTTCAGTGCCTCACCTTCATACATGTATACAAAATCACGACCTTTTATGACTCTGGATTTTATATTCAGATTTCTCAGAATGTCTATCTTTTTATAACCCCAAAACTTATAGCAAAGGCAAACAGTTGTTGGTAGCCTAGTTCTTTAAAAGGAAGAACCCAGTAACTCTAAGCAAAGGCAAAGAAGGGCAGTCACAGGCTGTAGTAATTGGATTGAAATAAAGAAAATACATACATATTCATGCCATGAAAAGGCCCACTGTGCCACAATAATGTTCTCTTATGCAACAGTTGTGGTTGTCCTCAACCATGCTAATAACAAAAGGAAAGATTTTTCTAATTCTTGAAAATGTGAGAATATGTAGGGTTGAAAATTGAATTATTTACCTTGGTAAAAAATATCTTTTGAAGAATTTGAGCAATGAGGAAGAATTGGAACTCACAGTTATTCACCAGGAATTTTAATCGGCAGATATATGAATACTAGCAAGAAATGTATAACACAATATTAAACATAAATTGTTTTTTAAATCTTTAATGCTTTATAAAAATGATATGTAGTGCATGTAGGCTAGATCATAAAAGAACATTTAAAATAAAAGTATTTGCCCTGTTATCACTAAATGAAATAGCAATCTCCCTTTTTTCTCATGCTTCTTAAAGTAGAGGTATTTAAGGTATTTTATAAATAACCCATAAAGTATTAGATAGGCACTATATATAAATCCTTAATATTTTCACATTCATTTACACATACATTCATATGGAGATAGAAATTAAGACTTGCATTGAAATTTTGGAAGGACATCTTTGGATGTTTTATCCAGATGTACGCAGGATATAATTAAAAATTACTTATTACAAAACATATACCTAGAAGAATGGAAAAGAATTGTCTAAAAGAACACAAGGATAAAAATAAATTCTAATGGAATAGATTATAAGACAGCATCATTTCTATCCACACCTCATCCCTGGATTTTAAAAAGCTTTACCTTTTGGCCAATTGCAGCACCCTAACTTACTTTTCTACCATCATTTTTTTTCCCACCAGTATGACAGCTTATAGTATTTATTATCCATCTAACTCTGGTTTGAACGATAGATGCGACTCAGGAGAAAAAGTTCCATATTTCTTATTATCTTTTACAAACCATAATGTCGATCAATTAAAAAGAAAAGCAATTTATTGCATTTGTCATGAATACATATGTGATATGGAATGTCTGTTTTGTGTATTCAGTCATAAATGGCTTAGCTGGATGAGGTTCTTATTGTGGGTTTGAAGTTAAAGGGAGACTTTTGATCTCATCTTTCTCAAGAGATTCTAATGAGCAAAAAAATGATTAGACACCAGCCATCATTATTTTCACTTGGAGCGCAATAGAGATGCCTCCAGTGACCTAGAGTATCAACTTCCACCTACAGAGCTACAGAAATTGGACAAATGAAGGGACAGGCAATTATGTTCAGGCATATTTGGGCACTCTGTGCTTTGGTGGGAGAAATCTATGATATAGTTAGCAATAGAGTGAAATTGACTGATAGGAGAGAGCTGTCCCTTAGCAGCACAGAATTCTGGAGAAAATGCTCATACAATGAAGAAAAGCAGAAGGCAGTTCACAATGCTGGCTCTCTCTTATTCCTGAACATTCAGAAAAGAAAAAGACACTTTGCTGTCCTTTAATTTATTCAGTTCAGTTGCTCTTAATTAATGGGTATAAGGAAAACCTTGAAGCATTTCTGATGGAAGAAAGTGTAAAAAAAAAAAAAACAGAAGAAATGGGAAACCATTCATCTTTTTCAGTGAAAAAACTTTCTATATAAGAAAATTATTGATTTCTGAAGTGATTATAAAATCACTTAATACCTATAGAGAGCACAGTCAGTCAAGCTGATTTAGCAACCTAAAGGAAATGACAAAATCCACATCTCTATATTCTGTCTGAGAGATTAGATTTAGACACTTTTACTTACTGAAGAAAGTCACATGATAGATTATCTAGATCTTCAAACTTCTCCCAGAATATCAGGCTTTTAAAACTGTATGAAATCTCTAGAATATAACCTTTATTTTACACCTTTTTTTTTCAAAATAATTCTGAAATGTTATTGGGGAAATAGAATAAAATCAGTGGGCCAATACAGTGTTAGTATCCCTAGGAAATGTAGGGATGACACTGCAGAAAAGAAGAAGCAGGTAACACCATTTATTTCCTTCTCTGATGGAATGTCTCAAGTGAATGTAAAAGATTGGCTAGAAGAAATATTCTTGACTTCCGGTTTGGGACCGAGCCTAGAGCAGGTCGCAGGCAGCAGCTCTGTACCCAACCGCAGAAAACCAAGAAAAACAGGGACTCCCAGGAGCTT
>NW_021624314.1:0-4058 GCF_004785775.1 Grammomys surdaster
ACATATTATGGAAACTTAATAATTATAATACTAAGACACAGAAATCCATCCCAGATTTCTTTTCTGAAAGCATTATAGACTTCTTAGAGGCAAGCAAGAAGGGAGGAGAGATCAACAGGTAGCCATACCACAACAGAGCAAAAACTGAGCTTTTGGCATAGGGTAACAAGTGCAAGTCACAGTCATTATGTCTGAGCCTCAGCCATATAGCCTTGCTGGTCTTACTGACTGGCTTGGGTGGACCCAGAGCTTTGTGTGACTCTGTTTTCCTTCCATTCCATCAGAGAAACTTTTAAAACTATTCTTTAGAAAGGAGATGGTCATCAAGCAAATAAATCCAGTATTAATGGAACAGTTTCTTGTTTTAATTAAGTTAACAATAAATGATAATTTATTTAAGCAGTTTATATCATTTTTTATTTTTTTATTTTTTCTGTTTTAAGCATCAATATCACCCTGTGCGGCTTAGCTTAGCATCTACACTGAATGATGTTTTGTGAATATTCCCAGCTTTTTTATTAGAAAAGAGATGATAGTGTACTCAAGGTTAGGTAGCAGTGCTAGTGCAGCAGCTAGAATCATCATCCTGTTATCAGTGGTGCCTGGAGGAATACGGGGAAATTGTCAAATCATTCACAGCCTAGGAGAAAGCAGAATGAAATATGAGACTAGAAGCTTCCGCTTTAAGTCTCTGATGAATGAAAGTCTGAGCCATGGAGGGAATGGGATTGAAAATGAGGGATGCGACCACCCCATAATCCAGTGCCAAGGACCGAGTCTGATTTAGATAGCATGAAGCTTGTGGCTTGTATCCTGGAAGGAGAAAGCCTTTTAAAATTTAGCCTTATAAATCTCACACATTTTGAATTAAGTGAACCTAGTTCTGATAGGTACTTCTCAAAGATTGCATTCACATTGTATTGTAAAAGAGCACAAAGAAATCTAGATGTTAGAGAGGACTAGTTAATGTATATCTATATTGGAAGTATTTAATAAGTAAAATTGTCTTCTGCACTTAAAAATACAGAAATGCTTATGAGAACATTCAGCTACATAAAATAACTATATATGTGAATATTATCATTATAGCTGCACTGAACTGTATCCATATGAAAGCAGAAAGTGAATAAAATATAAGTAATGATTATCTTTTAGTGAAATTGTTGATGGACATTTCTGGAATTTTTCTTTTCTGGATTTTTTTTCTAGAAAAATGATATGGAGTTTCTATACAGAAAATTTTCCAGAGAAACATTTAAATTTCAGTTTGCTTTTTGAGTGTCTTTTAAATAAACCTCAAGGAAGTAATCAGCACTTTTATGAAGATATTTTCTTAAAAGTATAAAATGAAAATTTGAAAATAAAGAACATTTCTCTTTTAATTATTTCTACTGTCTTTCTTCACAGCAAAAAATATTTCCAAAGTCAAGTATGCAATATAATCTTACTTTTCATCTATTGCCTGTCTCTAGACATACGTCTGATTTTCCTCCACAATTTCCACCATGGCTATGCTCATTGATCAACAACATATCACCAAATCTCATGAATTCTCAGCATTTTTCACTTGCTTGCTTCTTCTTGTTAAGATGTGGATTTCATGCAAGTTACATGCTGTCACTTTTATTGTATTTTTCATGTGTGTCTGGACCTTTTCAGTTGTCAGTCATCCTACACTTTTCTGTCTAAACTTAAAATGGTACAAAACTAAATGGCATGTGGTAGATGGTTTTGTCATAAAGCACAAATGCTTAGATTGTGGTGTCTGTCTCCCTAAGCTCCACATTCGTAATCAGAATGAAAATTCCCAAATGACATTTCCTGACTTTCCTGATCTCGCATGCATAGATGTAACTACTTATTCAAAAGAGCACTATGATACCTCATACACAGCTCCAACCAATAGAGAGATTGAAATCAAGTCAGATAAAATCCTTGTTTGGTGTTCTTGAGGCTACAAGTTATATAGTCATCTACAGTGTTGCATAAGTGAGAATTGTGAAGGCAATTTTAGGTATGAATCTCTGTTGGGTCCACCCTCGACCAGCAAGGAAGACGCAACACGCGAGCTCTTCTCCAAGCAGTTTTTTCATGACCTTTGAACAATCTTCTAACTGACCACCCCTGGGGAAGCGGCTCCCAGGCTTAAGTACTCTAGGACTAGCCAACCCCCATCTGCCACGTGGCAACAGCAGATAGGTCCACACACACGGAGACAAGCCAGATCAACTGCCACAGCCATATAAGGAGTTGTTTACTCCTAAAAGTCCTCGCCAGCAGGTGGCGGAAGGCTGAGACCAGTGCCATCTTAAAGACGCAGCACTATGCAGCTCTCCACAAACCTCTAAAATCATTTAACACAAAGAACTGTTGATTCTAACTCACAAATTTTCATCCTGGCCATTTGCCTGGACCTGTATTAGCATTCAAATATATAACATTCATGTTCATAAATGAAGCCATCTCTCAGGCATCATGATAATTTACAGCATTAATTTATGGATCAGTGTTTTCTAATGAAATAAAGCAAAACAGTAAATTATGTGAAAACAAAAGCAAAGTGATAAATTACAGAAGAGGAAAAATGCATAGGAGGAAGATAAGATGACTTTGAGCGTGAAAGTTTTCACTACACCAGCCTGGTAACCTGAGTTCAATTCTGGAACTCACATAAAGATAGGAGAACAATGACTCTCACAAAGTTGTTTTCTGGTCTCTGGCATATGTCACAGTGGATTTCCCCACTACACAAATACATTTATATAGCAACTATAATACTAAATCAAATGTATAAAAGAAATGGTTACAAAGATTTTTAAGATTATCCATTACAATTTTAGTTACATGGGTATATTTGTACAATGCAGTTACTATTCTAAATAATATTTAAACACAAACTAATTAACACTGTACCAATTACTTAGCTTTCTTTCAGATTGTGCTGTCTAGTCTCCAAACTACTTAAACTTTTGCAGTAGTAATCCTTAATTATTGTACACCTATTTTGGTACAATATATCTTGGTACAATTTTCCTCCTGTATTCATGAATTATTTACTGCTTGAACATAATATCTGAAAAGAAGAAACTTAAGAAAGTTAAAGTGTATTGGAGCTCTTGGTTTGTGTGACTCAAGTTCTCCATGGAGGAAAAATCATGTGGCAGGCTGGGTGTGAAGCTATGGACCAGAGAGTGTACAAAGCTATATCAGGATCTAAAATCTTCAGGCCCATTCCCAAGAGACCTACTCTTTCTAGCAAAGTTCCAACTGCTTAAGGTAACAAAATTTTCAAACCCTGTAATTACCACCAAGAAGGGATACAGTTTTCAATGCATCAGCCTGTGGAAGACATTTCACTTTAAAATGCAATACTCTCTCTCTTTTAAAAATTCCTTATTTCATTTTTACAGTCCAGTCTTTCTTCATCCCCGCCCCCCTCCTGGTCTGCCATCCTCCCAACTGCTCACCATCCTATAACTTCTCCCCATCTCCAAGAGGATGTCTCCACACTCCATCCTACTCCAACAGGCCTCCCCCTCCCTGGGGCCTAAAGTCTTCCAAGGGTTAGGTGCATCTTCTCTCACTGAGACCACACCAGGCAGTCCTCTGCTATACATGTGTTGGGAGCCTCATATCAACTGGTATATGTAATAATCTCATAAACACAGTGTTTTTCTAGTGTCTTTCAAAACATTCAAAGCTGTAAACATTACACATTGGGCTCTGTATACTGTGTACCACTAAGTTGCTCTCCGCTTTTTTTAAGCTTATAGAACAGTATTGATTACTCTTCATGACTCTTCATTGTTAGGAGCTGCGTTCGCCATTGCAACATGGCGCTGGTTTCCTGCTTCCTGGTTTTTCTTCCGAGCCTTGCTTGAATGTGCGCCTGCGCAAGGCGCGAAAACCAGTATGCTAATTTGGCGATATCATAAGAGCCAATGAGTGTGTGGCATGTCTCCTAAAGCTCTATATAAGCCACAGGTTTTTGGGGCTTGGCGTCCCTCGCCTCACTACCATCTAAGAGAGCTGTAACACTACCATCTAAGAGAGCTGTA
>NW_021624315.1:0-7102 GCF_004785775.1 Grammomys surdaster
TGTGTATGTTTTTTGCCGGCGATACCATTACGCGCGCGCCCCGCACATTTGGTGCCGAAAAACCCGGGAGAATTTTCCATCGCCGGCACGTTTTCAGAAGACCCTCCGCAGCTTCCTATCCACGCGTGGAGTGAATCCAGAACCGTAGGACGGGGTAACGTTCTCTGAAAGATATGTTTCGATTTGATTTGATTCACTTCCCTCCCCAGTTGGCAGGAACGCTAGAGGCTTTCGCCTTGGTGCTAGCAGCATCACTTTTTCTGCTCCTGGTTTTCGTGAGGGTTCGGAGAATAGTACAAATCAGCATGTCAGAGACAGAGACAGGACAGAAGCGCTTAGGAATTCAGAAAGAAAAAGGAAGAAAAAGTATATTTAAGGAAAAAGGCCTTTCCAAAGACATACAGTCTAAGGAAGTGGGAGATGAGAGAAAGTACGCTCTCGGGAGAGACAAGAGAACTGGAAGCCTCAGGAAAAGATCTCTTTATCCGGTAAAGGAAGTGCTGGGGCGTAATGCCTCTGAGTCGGAGGGGATAACTTCCTCAGAGGACTCAGATGAAGAAGTAGGTAAACAGTTACCGCCGCAAAATCTAAAGCAGGGGAAAACGAGAGATAGAAGCCGGACGGCCTCTCGGCCTGTAGCGCCCTCCCAACCTAATGTTCCCGGCGCACCTCCGCCTCATGTGGACGGACGTGGCTCAAGCTCCTTCCTTTCAGAGGAAGACAAAAGAAAAATGTTACAAGCTTTTCCAGTGTTTGAGGACGCGGGAGGAGGCCGTGTCCACGCGCCTGTAGAGTATGCTTCTATCAAAGAATTTGCTGAATCGGTTAACAAATATGGAGTTGATGCTAATTTTACAATTATGCAGCTTGAGAGATTTGCCACTATGGCAATGACTCCGAATGATTGGCAGAACACAGTAAAAGCTGCCCTCCCTAATATGGGACAGTATATGGAATGGAAGGCCTTGTGGCACGATGCTTCTCAAGCACAGGCAAAGGCCAACGCTAATGCAGAGGGCAACCAGAGACAGTGGACTTTCGAATTATTAACAGGGCAAGGACAGTATGTTGTTGACCAGACTAACTATGATTGGGGAGCATATGGCCAGATTTCCGCCGCCGCAATTAAGGCATGGAAGGCACTCTCAAAAAGGGGTGAGGCTGGAGGAAATTTAACAAAAATATTACAAGCCCCCCAGGAGTCCTTCTCAGAATTTGTTGCTAGAATGACAGAAGCAGCAGGCAAAATTTTCGGAGACCCAGAGCAAGTCAAGCCATTGATCGAGCAATTAGTATATGAAAATGCCTCACCAGAATGTAAGGCAGCTATTGCCCCTAGGAGAAACAAAGGGCTGACAGATTGGATAAAGGTCTGCCGAGGTCTTGGAGGCCCACTGACTAACTCGGGCCTGGCAGCAGCTATCCTGCAGGGCCAGAGCCGCTCAGGTCCTGGCGGCCGTAAAGTATGTTATAATTGTGGTAAACAGGGTCATTTGAAACGAGAATGTCGTACTCCTATACAAAAGAAAACCCCTGGGTTATGTACTAAATGCAGGAAGGGATATCATTGGGCCAATGAATGTCGCTCGGTTAAGGACATTCAGGGAAGGATTATTCAACATGATCCCTCCCCTATAGAAAGAGATGAAAATATTTCAAAAAACGAATATCCGGGCCCAACGTCTCAGGGCCCGAAAAAATATGGGACACAAGCCTACAACCGGGGGAGATCTCTAACTACAGAGCCACTAGAGGGTCCGCAGGGTTGGACCTCCGCTCTATCTCCCAATTCTTATTAATGCCACATGAGGGTGTGCAACCTATCCCGGTTGATTTTAAAGGTCCCCTGCCTGAGGGAAGCGTTGGCCTCATTATAGGCCGCTCCTCTCTTACCCTGAAGGGGCTTGTGGTTCATCCTGGTGTCATTGACCAAGATTATACAGGAGAACTTCAAGTTCTCTGTTCCTGCCCACAAGGCATATTTTCTATCTCCCCTGGAGACAGGATTGCTCAATTGGTTATCCTTCCAAGTTTACATAATTGTTTTCCATCCACCGGGGCGCCAAGAGGTGCCAATAGGTTCGGTTCTTCAGGAACTGACTTTGCTCATTTAGTAGTGGATCTCAAAACCAGACCCACTTTACAATTAACAATAGAAGGGAAGAGCTTTACAGGAATTTTAGACACAGGAGCTGATAAAAGTATTATTTCCTCTAACTGGTGGCCAAAAACGTGGCCTGTTACACAGTCATCCCATTCCTTACAAGGGTTGGGATATGAGGCCAACCCCACCGTCAGTTCACGCTCCTTGACTTGGAAGACGCCAGAGGGTCAGACAGGAAGCTTTATACCTTATGTGCTTCCTCTCCCCGTTAACCTCTGGGGAAGAGACATTTTACAAGACCTGGGATTGACACTAACTAATGAGTACTCTCAACAAGCTATTAATATTATGAAAAGAATGGGATATAAGGAAGGAAAAGGCCTTGGCAGAAAAGAACAAGGAAGGTTAAACCCAATCTTACAGGAGAGTAATACAGGGAGACAAGGTCTGGGTTTTCCCTAGTTGCCACTGAGGGCTCCTTGCCCATACCCTGGCTTACAGAGGAAGCCGTGTGGGTTCCTCAGTGGCCCCTATCCTCTGAAAAATTGGAAGCTGCTACAAGGCTGATTGAGGAACAGGCACAGCTTGGTCATTTAGAACCTTCTACTTCTCCTTGGAATACCCCTATCTTTGTTATAAAAAAGAAATCAGGAAAATGGAGACTTCTCCATGATCTAAGGGCCATTAATAAACAGATGCAGCTGTTTGGCTCAGTGCAACGAGGCCTGCCTCTGCTCTCTGCTTTACCTAAGCAGTGGAGGATAATAATTATAGACATTAGGGATTGCTTTTTCTCCATTCCCCTACACCCGCAAGATAGGCAAAGATTTGCGTTCACCTTACCTGCTGTTAATCACCTTGAGCCAGATAAAAGATATCAGTGGACAGTTTTGCCTCAAGGCATGGCAAATAGTCCTACTATGTGTCAGCTGTATGTACAAATGGCCCTTGAACCTGTTAAGAAACAATTTCCTTCTCTACTCTTGATTCATTTTATGGACGATATTTTAATATGCCATAAAGAGTTGACCATTTTGCAGAACTCATATCCTTTATTAATTGCTACATTAAGACAGTGGGGTCTGCATATTGCCACAGAGAAGGTTCAAATTTCAGAAATTGGTTCCTTTTTAGGGACAGTTATTTACCCTGAGAAAATAGTTCCTCAAAAATTAGAAATTCGCAGAGATCATTTACATACCTTAAATGATTTTCAAAAGTTATTAGGTGATATAAATTGGTTAAGACCATTTTTGAAAATTCCCTCTGCTGAATTAAAACCTTTGTTTGACATTCTGGAAGGAGATTCCCATATTTCCTCACCAAGAGCGTTAACACCGGCTGCAAACCATGCCCTGCGATTGGTGGAGGATGCCTTGCAGGAAGCTCAGCTAAAACGCATTGATGAGACCAAAACTTTTAATCTGTGTGTCTTTAAAACCAGACATTTACCAACTGCCGTATTATGGCAAGATGGACCCTTATTATGGATTCATCCTAATGCCTCTCCTGCAAAGGTTATTGAGTGGTATCCAGATGCGGTTGCTCAGCTTGCCTTACGGGGATTAAAAGCAGCTGTCACTCATTTTGGAAGAGAGCCTAAAGTTTTAATAGTGCCTTATACTGCACATCAAGTTCAAATATTAACTGCTACCTCTGATGTTTGGGCCGTGTTGGTCACCTCCTTTAATGGCCAAATAGATAATCACTACCCTAAACATCCCATTTTACAGTTTGCCTTAACCCAAGCTATTGTATTTCCACAGGTCTTATCTCAAAAGCCGCTCCCAGATGGAGTGGTAGTTTACACAGATGGGTCAAAGACAGGTGTGGGTGCTTATGTAATTGATAATAAGGTCACTGCCAAACAATATCACGAGACCTCACCTCAAGTTGTGGAATGTTTGGTAGTCCTGGAGGTTCTTGAAACCTTTCCAGGCCCTTTAAATATTGTTTCAGATTCCTTTTATGTAGTAAATGCAGTTAAAGCCTTAGAAGTGGCAGGGCTAATTAGACCATCTAGTAGACTCGTAAAAGTTTTTCAAAAGATTCGATTCGCCTTAATTAATAGGAGATTCCCAGTTTTTATTACACATATCAGGGCTCACTCAGGTCTACCAGGCCCAATGTCTCATGGGAATGACCTAGCGGATCGAGCCACAAAATTGGTTGCTATCGCCTTATCTTCCAAATTAGATTTGGCCAAGAATTTTCATAAAAACTTTCATGTGACAGCAGAGACGCTACGTCGTCGGTTTGAGATAACTAGAAAGGAAGCTAGAGATATAGTTACTCAATGTCAGAATTGCTGTCAATTTTTACCAGTGCCTCATGTAGGAATTAATCCACGAGGAATTCGGCCACTACAGATTTGGCAAATGGATGTTACTCACATCCCAACCTTTGGCAAATTACGATATTTACATGTTTCCATTGACACTTATTCTGGAATTATATTTGCTTCTCCGTTGACCGGAGAAAAGGCAGCACATGTTATTCAACACTGCCTTGAGGCATGGAGTGCCTGGGGGAAGCCTAGAATTCTTAAGACGGACAATGGGCCATCGTACACTTCTCAAAAGTTTAGACAGTTTTGTCGCCAAATGGAGGTAACCCATCTGACAGGCCTCCCTTATAACCCTCAAGGACAAGGCATCATAGAACGGGCTCATCGCACTCTTAAGTCTTATCTAATAAAACAAAAGGGAGGAGTCGAGGAGACCCTACCCTTAGTGCCACGAGTCACCGTTTCTATAGCACTCTTTACCCTCAATATTCTTAACCTGGACAGTCAGGGCCACTCAGCTGCTGACCGTCACTGTTTAGAGCCTGAGAGGCCGAAAGAGATGGTGAAATGGAAGGATATTTTGACCGGACAATGGAAGGGCCCAGATATTGTTTTATTAAGAGCCAGGGGAGCGGTCTGTGTGTTTCCACAGGAAGAAGACAATCCGTTTTGGCTACCAGAGCGGCTGACGAGGCGACTCGCGATACTGGAAAGTGACACCCAGACAGACCCTCCAGGCTCTGATGATAGCCCTTGTACTGATCCAAGGGATACAGGTTCCTAGTATTTTTGTTTATTTTATCAAATTCCACCTTTAAGAATTGTACCAATAAAACCTGCTGGATGTCCCAGTGTTAGAATTCTAAAGATTCACTTGCACTATGGTTGCCAGAGTCACGCGATGGGTTCCCATCCCCGTGGAGACTCATTCCACTTTGTCATTATTTAGACAAAAAAGAGATTTTGAGATAACTACAGCCATAGTGACAACGATATTAATTAGTGCCGTTATCGCCACTGCCACTGAGATTGCTATGTCAACTTCTGTTCAGGTGGGCACTACCCCCAATTGTCAGCCACGGTGGCAGAGACTGTTAACCTTCAAACCTCCGCCAGTACCCTACTAAAAGGCGGGCTAATGATCCTTAATCAACACCTTGATTTAGTGAGAGAGAGATTAGATATCCTCTTTCAACTAGCCCAATTGAGATGTGAGAAAAAACTGGGTACACTTTACATCACCAGTGTACAGTATAAAAACTTTACTCGTGTAACTAATCTGTCCAGAAAATTGTTTCAGTATCTTACAGGAAACTGCTCAGAAAACTTCAGTGAGACACTCAGAAAATTGAGAGCAGCTGTGGTGAACATCAACTCGACGCACGTGGATCTGTTCCTGACTGAGGGACTGTCCTCCCAGAATTCTTCAGCTTTCTTCCTTTCTTTTCCTTTTCCCCCCTTCCTTTTTTTTTAAGTAAGTGGGAGTAAGCCTGTTTAGTTTACCCTAAGTTGTGGTTTAGTATTCATCCTTTGATTGGTTTGCGAACTCATAGCTCAATAGAATCTTGGCAAGGCTATTATTGGCCAGGCGTTTGTGACCAAAGTACTAGGGGCTTTCCCTGCAGTGTAGCTTTCACTGCTTCGAAAATGAGCAGTCCTCCCCTTGCGAGTGGTGGTGCTAAATGTTAGGTCATCAGCGTTGCACCCCAGAGATTTGCCCAATACACTGGGTCAGTGAGGAGTCTCGACCTGGCTGATTCTTGTCTGTATAGCTGTGGTACCTGAGTTTTGAGACAAACAGCCCTTGCACCCCTAGGAGATGACTCCATTGCACAGGGATGGGTGTTTGCATCTCTTTCTGTTCCCCTTAGCCCTTGCACCCAGAGGACTTGTGTTTCCATTGCACCTGGTAGGGTAAGGGAGACGGTTTTAAACTGTTGGTTCTTTGATCGCTTATTCCCCCAAGATGGAATTTGCTTGATCAGGCCTTAGGTTTGAGTCATAACTGGTACCATGCTAGACAGGCTAAGGGCAGTCAGTTAGATAACTCCATCCTTTTGTCTCCAGACCGGCTGTCAATTGATCCCAACGACGGGAATAAGCTGATCTCATATGCCAGAGGTATACCACGAATGGTGATATTACCCGGTGACAGGCATTACGAGTGGCCACAACCTGGAGCGCACATTCAGAGAATGCCAGGTGTGGGTGCGCGACCCTCGTAGCCTAGCCAGAGCGCTCACCATTCTTTGGTGCTGGCTGTGAAGAAATGTCAGTCAGCCTAGACACGGGACATTGGCCAGTGTCTGTTTGACAAATCTAAAAGGAAATAGCCAGTAGACAGATTCCTCAGCCGCTGCACCCTAGGACTTCTGGTAAAGACACCCTGTAAAGCCTCAAACATTTCTGTACACAGTCCCTGCCCACTAAGGTGTTCGTTCCACGGATAGAAGGTCTGGTAAGTCAATAACGGAGTGGACGGATAAGGCTCGGCCACCTAAGACAGGGCAGCCTCGGGTGGGGAGGCTGACCCCGTGACGGGTAAGAGTTTGAGCACCGCCCTCTAAAGAGACTCAGACCCGCCGTGAGACCCCCCAAAGGTGGGAGTTACGAAACCTTCCCAGGGACCCCTGCCACCCTCTATATTTAAACAAAAAGGGGCAGTTGTTGGGAGCCGCCACGAGAGCTGACAAAGTCCGCCATCGCTAGGT
>NW_021624316.1:0-2466 GCF_004785775.1 Grammomys surdaster
GTACCTGCTCAACCATGACCCAGGATACCCTTATGCAGTCCCACATCTCCTCCCTTTACTTTTTTTAAAAAAGGGGGGTCACTGTGAAAATTTTGGATGAGGAAGTCGAAAGAAAGCACTACGTAGGCCAGAGGTATTAGCATAATCATGTCACAGGGTAAAGGGGAGTGGGGTGGGGGGTAGGGAAGGTAAGGGATCATTGAATCAATTGAATTTATGTGTTACAGTTTGAGGGTAGTAATATCTGACTAATCTAGATAGACATTACGTTTTCCTCACTAACATGTAACTTTAGTTATTTGACTTTGGCAAAAGAGTTCATTTGTAGCTGGAAGGTCTGAATCTGTCCACAGGACTCAGCATCTCTGGATCTTGGCATGTGTCTCTGGATCTCAGCGTGTCTCTGGAATCTGTAGTCAGGCGGTGTGGCTGTAAGAAGACAGCATGGCATCCTAGGCAGGTTCCAGGAGGCTCTATAAGTCTCTGTTGGACTTGTGGGAGCACCTGTAGAAAAATCACAACAGAGAAGCGGCACCCCAGCAGGGGGATGTCTGTAAAGGGGTAGCAAGCATTAGGCTACTTGGGATCAGGTATGTCATGGTGTGTCGTTGAGATCCTAGAAAGCAAAGGTGTTTGGAGAAATTTTAGTTTTAGAAGTCACCTTTGAGTCTGTTTTAGCTGGCTGTGGAAGAAAATCATATTAATTATGTAGGCAGCAACAGTTTGTCTGTAAAAGGAAACTATTTGTTAATTAATAGCTGAAAGATGTTGATCAGCTTCTTGATTTAACCTGTAGAAGTAAATTTAGATGACTTTCATATCTTGAAGAAATTTTAAAAGTTGAAAAAAAATTGTTGAGAATATATCATGAGTGAAAAGGAGACATTTAAACAAAAGCAAAAAATTTTGGGTTGAAAAGCACAAACACTGTTGTTCTAGGCATTCCTGTTAGGGGAAAAGGCATTAATGGTAGATTTAGAAGTAGTGGAGGAAAGGCCTGTTTTGCCATGTGGTGGTTTGGGTTACCACCTGGATGTTCTAGCAGAGAGGCCAAGGAATTCCCCCTGTTGTTTTTCTTAGAGAAAAGAAAGGCTAACTTTGAAGAAAAGTTTAAAGCGAAAAACATAGAAGTTTGGTAGCAGAGTCAGAAGGAGTGAAAGGCTGTGTGACACCTAGAGGTTGAGAAAGAAATTGTAAGTTAGACAAAGGCGAAGGGGCGCAGATGGAGTCTCAGACTCTCTCTGCTAACAGGCAAACCAGCTGGGTGATGGCTGGCCGCAAATGACTTAGAAGGGGACTAGTGGGGAAGGGACAAACAGAGAGCCAGCTCTGTTTTACAGGCAAGTCAGCTGGGGTATAACCAGCCGGCCGCAAATGGCGGGGAGTGGAGGAATTTTAGCGCGAAAAGTTAACCCCCGGGGGAGGGGCAAACCTCTTGGCAGGCAGAGCGCGGGAGATTTCTTGGGGGGAGGGGTAAAGAATGGCGATTAAGGGGTCTCCGCCATTTTGTAGCGAACACGTGGAGAAGAGGGAGAGAGATCTAGTCTTTTGAGTCAGGCAGGAGCTAGTGGTAGCTAAGATTTAGAGAAAACGTTGGCCCGAAACACGTGGAGAGAGAAAGAGGGAGAAAGGATATAGAGAGCCATCTAGTCTTAGGGACTAGGCTGGAGTTACTCACGGTTCCATGGAGAGGGTCTTGGCGGACGCCAGCGGGGGATACTCTTGGAGCTGGCTTTGTCCGGATCCTCTACCACCTGTAGGGAACGATGTAGGCCCATGCGTGGGCACGCGCGGGCGTGAATCTCTGTTGTGTTGTGTGTCCGTGTGTCTGCCGTGACACGGGATCTTGGCTGAGTTTATTCCCTGCGACACCAGGCGAGCGCGGCGGGGCCCCGCCCAGCATGGGGAATTTTCACTCAGGTTCCACGGGGATGCAGAGCTCTTGGGGCACGTGGGCTCTCGTCGGACAACCCACTGCCGAGAAAATGAAAGGGGTTGGGGATCCCTGTGCTCTGGGGCAGCCAGGGACCGATTGGTCTCAAGCCCTTGGCTCGGAGGGCTGAGACGGGGGGGCATGTGGGCTCACGTCGGACAGCCCACAGCCGAGAAGAGGGCTAGGGGAAGAAGAAAGAGGCCCTAGCAGCACCCGTGGGAGAGACTGTACTTGCTTAGCAGACTCGGTGGCCTGGCCAGCTTGTTTGGAGATGTGGGTCCTCGTGGCTGGAACGCAGAGATCTTCTAAGTGAGAGATTAAGCAGCTGTAGCTTTAGTCAGCATGGGAGAAGCGCAGAATCTTCACTGAGTCGATTTCTCACAGCACTGGACAAGGCGGCGGGAAGCTCGGCTGCGTTCTGTAGCAGACTGGGGTGGCCCAGTCCTTGAAGTCCATGGGTGTCTGTGCCCCACGTTGGGCGCCAAATGTGGGGAAAATTAAAAAAAGGCCGCCACAGCGGCGCAAGCCCGCCG
>NW_021624317.1:0-7898 GCF_004785775.1 Grammomys surdaster
TCTCTCTCTCTCTCTCTCTCTCTCTCTCTCTCTCTCTCTCTCTCTCTCCTCAAAAACAGTCTGTTTTAAAAGAGCTAGGAAAGAAGCAAAGAAGTTTGGGAGGCTGAGATTGAAGAGCATCATCCCAGGGCAAGAAGAGAGGGCAGGGAAAGGATGCTGTTTGTGGATCTTCTTGTAGGTGACAAGGTCTGTTTCCAAAGGACATGCTTCCACAGTCTGTCCCTCTTCTAATTTGCCCCCAAATTCCATCTAATAGTAATGCTTCCTCATCCTGGCAGCCGCCTACTCCAACAGTACCTCTCACGATGGGCCCTAAGCAGACTCTTGCTTCTCCATGGATCGATCTCTTTAGAGGCCAGCTGTCCCCAGGCTTCAGTCAGCCATGTGTTACACATTTCCTAAGAGCAGCCCCTCCTGGGCAATCCTTTTCTGCTGCTCAGGAGCCTGTTCTCAGTGGCACTGTAAGCCAGGGCACATTGGAAGCTGACAAGGGAACCTGCAGAGCTGTGGTACAGACAGCAGACAAAGCTTTGAGCTGTCATAGCACAGTCCTGAGATACCTCACTGGAAGCAAGTGAAACAAGAAGTACATTTATAAAATGTACAGTCCTCAAATTTTGGAACCAAGTCAACCTGTTAAAAGATGGATTTTCAATGAATATGAAAATTAATGATTTGCCCCAAGAATATTGATAGGAAATTCATCCTTCATTAATAATAGCAGGAGCTATGAAAGCATTGTTCTTTCTTCAATTAAAGTTGCAAGGAAGAGTCAAGACTACATTTCTCTACAAATGTCACTTTCCATTGTAAAAATAGCTTTTCTGTGGAGATGATGACCTGTTAGACAGAACTTGACATAATCTGAAGTACCAGACTCTGTTTCTGGGTCTGCCACAGCTAAGGCTCCAAGCTTGTGTTTTTCATCTGTGACTGAGCCCCAAAGACCTAAGAATCTCCACCTCCTTCTCCAGCATTCAGAGAGTCTCTGTTGTTTTATGATTACAATTTTCAGATGTCTGTTTTTATCTCTTTGCTGTATACTCAAACACAGAATAGAAACACTCACCCGACCTTTTCCCTTATCAACTTGGAGAGCCAGAGATACAGCAACAATAGGGACATAGGACTTTCCCCTTCCTAAGCAGCCTGTTGGTAGGAAGGGAGAGTTGTAGTGGGTTGGCCTGATGCTGCTTGTATTCTAATGCTAATTTGGGCTTCCAAAACTGGTTGCTCCAGAGGGTGAGTCTGCCCTTAGATACTAGCTAAGTGGTCCTGCCCCCAGTTAATTGTGATTGGTAAATAAAGATGCCAATAGCCACCTTTCTGGATGGAGACACGTGTGGTTCCTTCTCCTTCTTTTACAGCTTTGCTCTGTCTTAAGCCTGTGCTGAGGTGGCAGCTCTTCAGCACTGTAGCTTTAAGATAAGCCCTCTCTATACCACCAAGGGAACAAAAAAGAGGTTCCTGTGAAGTAGAATGTGTGTGGGGGGGAATCCTGGAGAGGGGTAAGTGGGAGAAGATGATCATCAAATTCTATTAGCCACAGAATTACAACCTCATCTCTGTATGTGTCTAGGACAGGCCTGAAGATGCAAAAGCCTTGAGAACCAACGTGAGATTGATATGACCACTAAAATCTCAGCAGACCTCTAAATGTCATGTGCATGTAATTGCAAAGGCTTTAAAAACTAAACTGAAGTCATAATCCAACCTAATAGAACACACACCTCTACGTAGCCCAAGATACGTATCACAAAGCAGTTCATATAAATTTGTATGGGGCTCAGCTAAAGCTGTGCTAACAGGAACACTTATACTGAGTTTATTTTTGAAAAGAAGAAAGACTCTGAATCATTGACAGCCCTCATCTTAATATAGTAAAACACAAACAGATGGAGAGATGGAGGGGAAACAAAGAAAAAAAACACTGAAATTTAGGAACAAATACTCAAAAAACAAAAAACAATAAAAGAAATCAACGCTAATTTTTCGAAAACATGTGTAACATTAACCCTCTGGGCAGATTCAGACAAAGAAAATACACACTATCAATGTCAGGCATGAAAAGGGAGGCATCATTACAGATCCTAGGATTATTAAAGGCAAATGTTAGGAAGAACTTGATGGGGTACAAGCAAGACGACTCTGCAGGTAAAGGCACTTGCTGCCAAGTCTGATGGCCTGACACCTAAGTTCAGTTCCTAGGATCAACATGATAGAAAGAGAGAATCAACTCCCTCAGGTTGTTTCTGACCTAAACCAACAAACATGGCACTCATGGCCCACCCACAGTAGTTTTTAAGAGAGAATTATATGTTCATAAGCTTAACAACTTTTAAAGTCTGAACTCCATGAAAGATACACTCAAAGTTCATACAAGGACAAGTAGGAAAACTGAACGGTCCTAATTCCACTAACAAATGTGAATTTGGAGTCAAAGATCTTTTAACAAAGAAAATTCCAACAACACGTGTATTTCTGGAAAAGTGTTACTAGCCATTTAAGAGAAAGGATTATTTTAATAACAAAACCTGACAAAAAACATTGTATGAAAATAGCAGATCCGTATCTGGCATGAGCTGCTAGCACATCCTGAAATCCTATGACTCAAGACATAGAGGCAGAAAGATGAGGAATTCAAGGCCAGTCTCAGCTGTGTAGTGAATTTGAGGCCAATCTGGGCTACCTGAAATCCCATTCTCAGTTTCTGTGGTATCAGGTCCATGATCAATTGGCCCCTGTTTGGCAGAGCAAAACTCCTCACCTGGTAGCCAGAGAAAAAAATTAGGAAGAGATCAGGGCCTCATAATCCCTTTCAAGAATACACCTACATCCACTTTCTAAAGTAAACCTTGGTAAAACAAGCATTGACTTATGAGCGATTGGAAAATACTCCAGTCCAAAGCACAGTACACTTCATGACCACACAGAGTGTATATATCTTAGATGTGAATGGCCAGGAACAGAGTATACACAGGGAGCTCTAGTAATGCCATGAGCCTCATGAGAGATGGGGAAAGCCAGAGATGGACCTATAGAAGAAAGAACTGAGAAACAGAACCAGGTGATGCTGCCTGAGAACCCTCCTCACTAGCTTCCTTCTCCTGCTCCTGTCTTGTTTGCAGTCATCTCAATAGACAAACACACCGGAGCACATGACAGCAAACAGTGCACAAAGACACCACAGACTGACTATGTTACATTTCCAGAGGTCAGAAGTCCAAAACATGTCCTCAGGAGCTGAAAACAAGGCCTAATAAGGCCTTGTTATCTTGAGAGGGTCTCGGGAAGTCTTTTACCTCTCTTTTTCCAGCTTGTGGAGGCTGAACACAAACTTGGTTCTTAATCCATTCAAGGCCAGGGGTGGAGTATTTTCAAGTCTGTCACTGACTCTCACCAAGTCTCACATGTCCCTCTTTCACTTATAAAGACTCTGTGATCACATGAGGCCCAGTGGATAATCCATGACAACCTGCCTATCTTAAGATCAGCTGGTCAACAGCACTAATCCCATCTGCTACTTTAATTCCTCCGTGTCACGTAACACAACATGTCCACGGAGTCCAGGGATTAGGACATTGGGGGAAAAGTCATCATTCTGCCTCCATAGAAACCAGATAAGATACTACATGTCAGCTACATTGCCAGGCAACCTACTTAAAAATGGGCTCTGGTTGGTAAACACCATTCGGCCCTGGAGCAGCTGGAAATGAGCCTCAAATACTGGATGTAGCTATCACTTTGGGCTCCTTTGTCCTGTGTTTGTTTGACATCTGTGTAAGAGTAGCTGGAGATGCCACAATGTAAATTGAGTGACTGAGACTCACGCTGTAAAATATATCAAACTTCCCTGTCATAGTATTTAATTTGCACAGTGGTTCATGCTAGAGTTCTTGAGAAATCATGCTCTCATGAGGAGGCTGTGGAGACGGTGTGTCCGCACAGATCCAGACATTGTCTGGGTGGGATGACACCTATTTTCCTGGGGTTCCCTTCAGGGGTGAGGATATTCATATGAATCTCAGGATAACTGAGAAAGAACAACGTTGGTCATGTGATTCTAAAATATCCCTCCTTTAGATGCCCTTGAGAACAAATCAAGTTATGCTCTACAGAGTGGCAAGGGACTCAATCTCCCACACCTCCCTGAGATGCTGTTGACAGTTGCTGGCTTCTGAGGAAGGGAGAGTCAGTTTTCTTTAAGGGTATGGTCCCCGGTAGGCCAACCACATTCCAATGGATGTCCCCACACCCAGGAGTATGTGTCCCCACACCCAGGAGTGTGTGTCCCCACACCCAGGAGTGTATGGGCAGCACAAACTGGACTCAGTAGACTATTAAAAAAAAAAAGAGGCATGAGCTTGAGAGGGAAGGGTGGTGGGAGGTGAGTCTGAGAGGAGTTAGGGGACAGAGTGGAAGTGATGATTAAGAAAATATATGGCATCCATGTATAATAAATAAAAAAGTTAGTAAAATTTATATTTTTTACAGCACTATAGAAATTGAACATAGTAAAAGATAAACAATTGTTCAAAGTGATTGCTAAAGTCACTTGATTTATTCTTACTACTCTGCTATATTTGAAACACATCATGCTAAAAATTAAGAAAAATTGTTAGGTGTTGAAAACTGCTCGCTTGAGCACTCTTTGTCTGTCTCTGTCTCTCTCTGTCTGTGCCTCTGTCTCTCTCCTCTCCATCCCTCCTCCCTCTTTCTTACTAAGACAAAGTATTACTAAGTAGCCCACAGCCTCAAACTCAGCAGCCTCCTGTCCCCAGCCTCCCAGCCGCTAAGATGACCAGTGTGTCCTCCACTCTTGGCAGCTGGGGGCTGTACCCTTTCCTTCTACGTTGTTGACTACTTCAGGCGGGTGTACTGCTCCTTTCCCTTTCAATCCTGTGTCACAGGTAGTGTGACATCCCTTATTGGCTGATTTAAGATATTTATTCAACGTATGGAATCCTTGTGGCAACTCAAATCCAGTGTATCCCAAAACCGCCTTGGAAGGCCCTTAAGTACAGACACCCTCTGCTTGGGATAGGATGGATCCTAACTGTGGCTAAGTGGAGAATACGTTTGGCACACAGCCCCTAGTCACTGCTCAGCAGCAGGGCTCATGACATCATTTCCCTCAACACCTCAGTGCTATGTGACTGCACTCACGTCTGCTGCCTGTGATGGTGCTTTTTTTGTTTTGTTTTGTTTTGTTTTGTTTTGTTTTGTTTACCTCAGTACTGGGGACCTTACCTGGTATCTTGAACACGCCAGACAAGGACTCTCCCTCTGAGATACACCTCACCAGCCAAGGTTCATGCCTTATTGCTTTTCACTGTCTGGATAAAAGGTTCCAATTGAAACGTCATTTGTATGGCCATGGACACCGTCAGAGCATGGGAATCCAGGGCTCAGTCTCTGAATGCAGGACAAACCTCTGTCCCACTTTAGTCCATGAGGACTCTCTGTGGCTGGTCTACAACTGAACCTTATGGGGACAGTGGCACCTTCCTTACATGACTGCTTACAGCTTCTTCCCCTAAAATCCAACAGGAATTTGAATCTATGCAGTCCAAGAAGCATGATGGCTGACCACTCAGGCCCTAGATGTTAGATCCACCCATACAAGAGAATCCTTTCCTCAGTCGCATGCCTTATTTATTATATTTGATCTCCAAAGTATAACCCCAACCCTCAGCCCTTTTGAATCAGGCAAAGCCTTTGTAAGGCAGCAGGGTTTCCATCTCTGTACACGGACTCCTACTGAAATACCACACTGGCTAGTGAGGAGCAAAGAGACTCAGTGTGAAACTTGGAGTAGGGAAAGTGTCTTCCTCTCTGACAAGTGAGCCCGGTAGTGAGGGGCCAGGCTGACAGAAAGATGGATGTTTTTCCAGCAGCACAGCACCTTCCTTCCACTCTTCTCTGTCAAGTCCCTGGACTGTGGTTCTCGGGCTATCAGCGTGTCACCTGGAAAGATTGTTAAATTGTTTCCTACTCCTAGGTTACTGCACCTCTTCACTATGTAAGAGTTAAATATAGGAATTTGCATTTGTAAGTAAGAAAAGATGTGGTTTGGTTCACAGTTTCAGAGAGTTCAGCCCCAGTGATCAGGAAAGCATGGTGGAACAGCCCAGTCTGTGTCTGTGAAGAGCATGGCAGAGGCTGTGCACATCAAGGACCAGGAGGCTGAACATCTCAAGGGATGCTGCTGTTGCTGGCCCAATAACTGGCTACTATGCGTTTGTTTTGCCTGGGCATGAAGGACACAGAAGACAATAAAACAGGGCCTTTGGGGCTTGAGAGATGGCTCAGCAGTTAAGAACACACAATATTTGTCCAAAGGACCCTGGTTCAGTTCCCAGGACCCATATACCATTTCATAACCATCTGTAACTCCAGTTCCGGTGGATCTGATGCCCTCTTCAGGCCTCTGTGGGCACCAGGCACACGTGTGGTACACAGACACACAAGTGGACAAATCATCTCCTCACTTAAAAACAAAACAAAGCCTTTGATTTTTAGTAGCTCCTGGTCCAGTGATGACCAAGTGGTAGATATTCAGTGACATCACAGTATAACTACAATACCTTGTTTAGAAATTAACATGTTTTCTCCCCTTGAGGCTGGGGACATTACTTTTGGAAATGTCATAGGAAAAATGTAATGCCGTTAAAATAACGTTTCTCCAACATAGCTAGAGATCAAAGGAGGCCGACTCCCAAACACTTGTCACAATTTAAGAAATGTGGATGAGGCCTGGGGAGATGGCTCCACAGAGGCTTAGAGTGCCCTCTGCTCTTTCAAAGGACCTGAGTTCCCAGCCCCTGACAGCAGCTCACAGCCATTTGTAACTCCAGTTCCAAGGGACCCTGTGTCTTCTTCTGGACCTATCCAGTTCCTGAACACATGCAATACATATAAACTCATGCGGGCAGGCACATATGCACATAATTTTTTTAAAATGGTAAGACACAAGGACAGTGTCTTAAAGGCTCACTGGGACCCAGGCACACTAATCACCGACATGTGAAACACTTTCTAAGCATTGGATGGAGACTGAAGTCCAAAGGTCAAGTGAATGAGGAATGATTATCTAGCTTTCTTTTCTGAGTTTTTCTCTCCCAAAGAGTGGCCAGAATTCATCAAAATAACTGGAAAGGTCCCCCCCCCCCCAAAGCCAGTGTTACTGTGACAATGATGGTCACAAGGACCACAACATGACACTTCTCCACATCTGCAACTATCTCCGTGACTTTTGGAAAGTGCCTTCACTTTAGGCTCACTTAACAGCCATCTCTGTACCAAACTGTCACAGTGTCACAGAGTTTGTATTTAAGAAAAAGCTAACCTTTTTCATTGGTATATATGCATAGGAAAACCCATAGCATATATATAGGGTTCAGTGTGTTCTATGACTTTAGGTATCTTCTGTGTGAGTGTGTACATGTGCACGCACATACTTTCCCATTTTCCCCTTGGTCTTTGAGTTTTGTTTTGTTTTACAAAGAGTCTCTCTCTCTCTCTCTCTCTCTCTCTCTCTCTCTCTCTTTCTCTCTCTCTCTCTCTCTCACCTGTAACTTGTAATCCCCCTGCCTCAGCTTCTCAAGTATGAAGATTACAGGCAGGCACCTATTTTATGCAAAATAAATTATTTATTTTTACCTTCTGTAGAGTGTTTGCCTGCACATATGTACACCTTATACATGATTGGTGCCTGCAGAGGCCAGAAGAGGGCATCAGATCCCCTGGAACCAGACTTATGGATTGTGTGATCAGCAATGTGGGCGTTGGGAATTTAACCCAGGCCCTCTGCAAGTGCAGCCAGTGCTCTTAACCTCTGAATCTATCTATCTCTCTCTCTCTCTCTCTCTCTCTCTCTCTCTCTCTCTCTCTCTCTC
>NW_021624318.1:0-3797 GCF_004785775.1 Grammomys surdaster
ACCACCCGCACCTCCAGGGTGGCTCTTCTCAGTGCGGAAGAAGACATCACCACCCACGCCTCCAGGGTGGCTCTATTAGACTCTTGGTTCCCTGATTTATGATTTAGTGGTACATTGTTTAAACCCAAGAGAGAATCCATTACCATAGTTACTATAGTTGTGTTTTAGGTTTGAGATTGATTGAGACAGGAATAGAGATTTTCTTACTTGTTTTGTTAAGATCAAAGCTATGATCAGTTCTGTACTTATATAGATTAGATTTATAAAATAGTGTTATAGAATAGAAGAGGCTTATACTTTTTACTCCTCCAACAGAAGAAGTTATGTACTACCCTTAAAAAGAGTGTTGTATTTGCGCTAACCATTCAGGCATTGCTAAGTCTCTTGTCTCTCGAGTTCATGCTGCTCAACAAACTGATGGCTTTTGTACTACAACAGATAGACATTACACAAATGAAACCCATACAGGTCCATTATTACAGGCTGGAAGTAGGGGACTAAAACCTCTGTCATCAAGACTGACGAGGATTAACCCTTAACTTACGCGCTAAGCCGGATAGTCAATGACGGGTAAGAGAACACTTCAAGATCCTTGCCCCTAACTGGGAGGCCTCACCATCCTAAGACAGGAGCTCAACCAATGACTGTTGAGTATCCAGAGACGGGAAAGGGAGGCTGGGGTCCTTTGTTCCAACCTAAGGCAGGCACGGTTTCCGTAAGTTTTCCCAGCCTTCCCTTTTGAAAACAAATTTAAAAAGGGGGACCTGTTGGGAGCCGACTCTTAGCCGAAAGTGGCTATCATCTTTACAGCCATCTCGAGCCATATACCCTGACAAGAGACTTGTTTCAACAGCCTGCAATAGCTGAACACACTCTGATAAACATCTTGTTACACTGTTTAGTGCCCCCAGCTGCCAGGTGCTCCTGGTATCCATGGCTACAAGGCACGTGAAGTACTGGCTTCAGTTGAGATTGTCCACGAGGGCAAGTCACGTGGTAAAGGGTATAAATACCCAGGATTTCCCTTCTATAGGAGAGTAGAGGAGTAGGGGAGTAGAAAGTAGGAGGTAGAAAGTAGGAGGTAGTAGGAAGAAGTAGAGGAGTACAGGAGACTGAAGGAGTGAGAATATAGTAAGAAGACAGGAGAATAAAGAAGACTTGAAGAGACTCCACCGGACTCTGGCTTGTATCTATCTTTTGCGTCTCTCGCCCCTTTTTTCCCCTTCCTCCGTCCCCACGTTCTCTCTTGCTAGACCCTGACCTGCCGACCGGAGCAGCAGAACCGGCCGGCCTTTACAAAGTAGCAGAACCTGACGGCCGTTACAAAAGAAACGGCAGTTACAAAGTGGCGCCCAGACGTGGGGCAGCAAGAACCAGAGACCCAGTGAGGGACGTTACTGGAAGGAAGATCGACTGAAAATTCAGAGGTGAAACAGAGGTGATTGCCGCAGGAAACTGCCCTGTGGAGACCAGTAAGTCATAGTAATAATGGGGCAAGAAATAAGTCAGCCTGAACTCAACTCTCTGTTTTTGTTCTGTTGCTTGCTGTTTACGTGTATCAATTGTCTGCTTTTGTTTCGCTGTTTAAATGTTGCTTTTCATGTCCAAAAGAAAAAGAAACACATAGAATCCAAAATAGGACCAAAGGTTGAAGTAATCAATTTGTCAGACCCAGATTGTGCTGACCTAGAGGAAGAGGCAGCCAAATATTTTGATCCTGAATGGCCTTCTTCCCGAAGGCCCCCTCCCTGTGCTCCTCCACCTCCAGACACTCCTGCTATGGAGATGGTGGTCGAAGATCACAGAAAGGAGTTGCAGGACAAAATTTCTTTTCTTAAACAACAAATTTCTCTCCTTAAACAACAAATAGAGTTAGAGGAAGAGTATCAGGACTTAATTAGTCAGATACAAAAACTAAAGACAGGGAAGAGGTCTCGAGCAGGCAAGGAAAATTCCTCAGGTCCTCGAGTTCCTCAACCTGGAGTCCAAAGGCAGCCCCTGTCCTCTGGTTTCAGTTCAGCCACAGATCAACCAGAGGAGGGAGAGGTTAAGGTTTTCCCTGTATCAGAGACTAGAGATGCTCAAGGAGTTACGTGGAGACATCACACAGGGTTTAACTTTCAAATTATTAAAGAATTAAAAAATTCAGTGTCACAATATGGTGCCACTGCTCCCTTTACTCTTGCAATCTTAGAATCTGTTGCAGAGGAGTGGCTGACTCCTGGTGATTGGGATACTCTAGTGAGAGCAGTTCTTAGTGGTGGTGACTATCTTATTTGGAAATCAGAGTATCATGAGAATTGTAAAGAGACAGCTAGGAGAAACATTCAGGCAGGTAATGGTTGGTCCTTTGATGCCTTAGTAAGAGAAGGACAATTTGCTTCTAGTGATAACCAGATGCAATATGACCCAGGCTTATTCGCTCAAATTCAAAATGCGGCCATGAAGGCTTGGCGCAAACTCCCAGTAAAGGGAGACCCTGGTGCATCTTTGACCTCAGTCAGACAAGGGCCTGATGAACGATTTTCTGATTTTGTTCATCGATTAATGACAACAGCAGGGAGGATTTTTGGTAATGTAGAGGCAGGTATAGATTATGTGAAACAACTTACATATGAAAATGCCAATTCTGCCTGCCAAGCAGCCATTAGACCCTACAGGAAAAAGACAGACCTTACTGGGTATATCAGACTCTGTTCTGATATAGGGCCCTCCTACCAACAGGGCTTAGCTATGGCAGCCGCCATGCAAGGACAATCAGTAAGAGACTTTTTGGCAAGTAGAGACAAAAAGGCCTGTTTTAAATGTGGCAAGCCTGGACACTTTACAAAATATTGCAAAGCAGAAAATGAGTTAACCCAGAGACAGCCCAGAAAACAGCCTGGGCTATGCCCACGTTGCAAACGTGGAAGGCATTGGGCTAGTGAATGTAGGTCCAAGACAGATGCACAAGGAAACACCCTTTCCTATAATCAGGGAAACGGGAACAGGGGCCAGCCCCGGCCCCGAAGCAATACAAGCCAAAGCAGGCTTATGGGACAGTCAGTTTCATACCAGCAAACAACAATCCCTTTCAGAACTTAGTCGAGCAACACCAGGAAGTGCAGGACTGGACCTCAGTTCTGCCATCCACACAGTATTAACCCCAGAAATGGGACCTCAGGCCTTACCCACTGGAGTGTTTGGACCACTCTATCCAAATGTGTTTGGCCTGATAGTGGGGAGAAGCAGTGCTACTATACAAGGACTACAAGTTTTTCCTGGAGTTATAGACAATGATTATCAAGGTGAGATTAAGGTAATGGCCAAGGCAATACAGAATATAGTCACTATTCCTACAGGAAGGAAGATAGCTCAACTGTTGTTACTTCCATTGATTCCTACTAATCATAAATCTTTGGATTCTGAAAGAAAATCTGCTGCAGATAGATTCTGGCATCCTAATACTAAAAAGAATTTTGCAACAGTCCTCTAGAAAGACCCATTAACTAGAACCTGGAATGGGCCAGATCCAGTGCTTATCTGGGGAAGAGGTTCTGTCTGCATATATTCCGAAACGGCAGATGCTGCACGATGGCTGCCAGAGAGACTGATCAAACAAATAGACAATAATAACAAATCCAGGGAGGAGAAACCCCCTGAGAAGCGTATTTTTCCTTTACAGGAAACATGAAGATGCTTCACTGGAGCGAATCAACCAGTATACCTGACTTGGGAACTTCTCAGTGCGGAAGAAGACATTACCACCCGCACCTCCAGGGTGGCTCTTCTCAGTGCGGAAGAAGACATCACCACCC
>NW_021624319.1:0-3063 GCF_004785775.1 Grammomys surdaster
GGATCGGCTTTGGTGTTGTCTGTACAAACTGCGCTCGAATCCTAACATTGGTGCCGAGACTCGGATACGAAGACTTCGGGGACCTCAGCTGCTGCGACCGTACAAGATAGACACAATGACCACTCAGACTTCATCTGCTGCTGCTCCGAGGCCCACGTGGTCCGCCATTCCCGCCGCTGCAGCCATACCGCCACTTCAGCCTCAGCTCCACCAGCCCGTGACTGCTACACCCCTGCGCAGCCCGCTGTTTTCACCGTGTCTGCTGAGACTCACCGAACTTCCACCACGTGAGCTGTGCCGTTTCGGCCCACCCCTCCCCCAGTCGGTGCTCTGCCTTGTGGCCTAGATACCCAGACAGACACACAGGTCCCCGGTTCGGTTCCACTTTCCAGGTACCGGACTGCACAATTTCATGCACACACCGGCTTTTAATCCATAGAGAGCTTCTGGTTCCTGTGAGGGGCCCTGGACTCCGGGTTTGCGTCTGGCCACCGCTTCCTGGACCACAGGGCTGGTTTTTGCCCCAACACATGTGTCTGGCCTCTAGCCGAACCACAACTGCTATTCAACTAGGACCTTGAACCGATTGAGTGATTTCCCCTCTCGGAATAGCTCGTAACCCCTCCTCAGCTCTTGCAGCTCCACAAAAAGCTGGTACCAGCCGAGCTATCTCCTGACTGGCTA
The DNA here is from genome assembly GCF_004785775.1 of Grammomys surdaster. Taxonomy (NCBI): domain Eukaryota; kingdom Metazoa; phylum Chordata; class Mammalia; order Rodentia; family Muridae; genus Grammomys; species Grammomys surdaster. Next base: position 685 of record NW_021624319.1, read on the forward strand.
ACTTCTGGTGGGTTAGCCCAGTCGAGGCCCTTATTTAATCGCGCGACGGCCCGATTATTATAAGCAGTGCCTGATTTCTGTTGCCAAAGATTAGTTTAGGACGCTAAGCTAAATTTGGTAACTCACTCAATGGGTTCATCGTCTTCGTCCATACCGGCGGACACCCCGCTGGGCTGTCTACTGAAAAACCTCAAATCTTTACAATTAACGCCTGAGTTGAGGCCTTCCAAATTAATACATCTTTGCAATAAAGTCTGGATTGGGTACCCTTTAGACAATGGGATGACCATGTGGCCACGTAATGGCACCCTAGACCCCATTATTTTATGGAGTCTTAATACATAGTGCCAGCAGTCCGGTAAGTGGAAGGAAATCCCCTATATCCATGCATTTATTTACCTCCGTTACTCCCCTTCTATGTACTCCACCTGCTCCCCACCCAAGGTTCTGCCCCACACCTCTTTCTAATTTTTCTTTTTAATTAAATCAAAATGGGGGAATTACTGTGACTCTAGCGGATGTCTGCAGGTTCCACACACACTAGCCTAGAACTGGTAAGCTTCCCCATCTCCCACTGGCCAGAGTAACCCTCCACATGGTCCCAGGGAAGATTCCTTGAGCTAGAGTGTCCTTCCCTGAACCCTGTCCTTCCCTGAACCTCTCTAGGACGGCTCCCCTTAGATGAGACACTTCCCCTTTTCCTCTCGAGACAGTTTCTCACCGCTGAGTACCCCAGGCCAGGCCTGGACAGATTGTTTTCTTTGCCTCAGGAGCACTGGCTCCGACCATAGTCCCCTGGTGTCTCTTCCAAGGGCCAGTCTTTCGCGCCCTTTTCCCTTTCCCCTCCTTCGTCATTTGCGGGTCGACTGGAACTGAGGTTCCAGCGCCTTGCCTGGAAAGCTAGCGGGTCCAGGGCCCAGCTAGCTCCCCTCGCCTTCTCTGCGATCGGTCAGCCGGTTCGCCTGGTCTCTTCCCTCTATGGTTTTTAACTCTGCTCTTGGTTTTCCCCTTACATCCTGCCGCCTGGCACCGCTACAAAAACAACTAAGGTTGTGGTGATATGGGACATGCTTACTTTTCCTAAATGCAGCCACCAGAGTCACTGAGCAGCGACTTCCGGCTGCCAGCAGGAAGACCCGCCCTACAGCTATGCTGCCAGCCCCACAGACCTGACCTGCCTGCAGCAACCGTGACTCACAGCTCCAACCTGTGACAGCCCTACCATCCAGCTTTCTTAACAAAAATGCTTCTTTGCTAATACAAAAATGTGCTTTTCTCTTCCTATACAACCCACCAAAGTTACTTAAGACTCTTTCCTAACATGTCTTGATAGATTTTTACTACTGCTATTCTATTCAGTTACAACCAATCCTTATGGCTCTCAATCTTGTCAGAAGTCTGCTAATTATATATATTTTAAGTTTATGGCTGACAGAATGCCCAAAGCCTCTAACAGTTAGCCCAAGATGGTTTCAGAAGACCTGGACACCTGAATCCTAGAACATACAGCCTAGATTGTATGTGGACAAACACAACGGGACGCCCTGAGTCAAATGACTTGGCTAAATAAAGGTAAGTCATTTCTCATATCATGCGTACCCATTCCACAGAAAAAAGCCCTGTGGCTTCTACGCTTGGAAGCAAGACTGACTTCACCCAAGAGACTATGGAAACCATGGGAACTGTTGGCTAGTGGACTCTGTCATTTTTTAAAAAATAATATATAACTGGTAGATTGTTTACTCTTTACCATACTTCTGACTACATTGACAGCTAAGTTTTCAAAGACATTATCTGTTACCTCATTACCTAAACTCAGTTGAAAGACTACTTGTGTTGTTAACTCAAGCTGTTATCTCCTTTGTAAACTTATAAGCTACAGGAAACCCACTCATTTCTACCTCTCATGGATACCATCCAGATAAGTACATCTGCCTAAAATTCCTACTTACTACCTATAATAAAGGGTGGGATCCCTCTGGGTTTCAAATATACATCTTAAAAAAAATTCTTTCTCCAAGTGTTCTTAATCTTATTTCCTACATCTTGTCAAGTCCAGGTGCATCCAATACAGCTCCAGAGAAGCAACCTTCAGATGTTCCATCTCCTGCCACACACAGCTGCTTCTACTGGACCTGACCCTGGACATCAGAAAACAGCCAGCTCTTCTAAGACCGGACAAACATCCCCCATATCCATTCTTCTAGGTTCCCCCTAGAGACACGTCGTCCCCAATGCCAGCAGGAAGTAGCCAGATTTCACAACGACCCTATTCCTGCTTCGCCGTCACCTCTTTCTAATTTTTCTTTTTAATTAAACCAAAACGTGGGAATGTTAGCAATCTGTTAAACTCCACCTCCAGAGTCACCTGGCAACAGC
>NW_021624320.1:0-5650 GCF_004785775.1 Grammomys surdaster
AATGAAGACCTCCACAGAGGGGAGACCCTCTCTCAAGTCTCAGAAAGTCGCGACCACCCAGTAATCTACTCGAGACACCATATACCGGAGCAATTGCGAGGTTATTTATTAGGGCGTGACAGCTAGCTGCCGGTCAATTCGCATGCCCACGCAGGAGCTGAATTGACCCCGACTGCCAGTTTGAGGGGTGTTTTTAAAGGGAAAAACCACAAACCAAGGAAATGAGGAGGGGGTGAGGGGGTTGCTAGGGTGGTATAACATAAAAATAGTGGAACATTCCAAAGGAACCCAACCTACATGAGTCAGGATCAGGTGAAAACTCTCTGTACGCTTATCTTTCTCAAGAATGTAGTCCTGCCCTGTCACTTCGGCCTTGCCCTGTCACTTCGGCCTTGCCCTGTCACTATGATTCTCAGCTTGGTTTCATCTGACTAAATTGCATTCCAGACAGTTCCCGTAATTAGTCTGTCCACATTCTTGCTTCATGTCTCCATGTCTTTGCAAAGAAAGCCTAAAGAATATTTTATGTCTAAAAAGGATTCTATATACCCAGTATCCATAACTTTTCCCTCTACATTCCCCCATTTTTTTCTAATGATAGTTTTTAATCATAAAAACTTAACTCCACTTTTTCTAATGTAAATCTGATTACAGATCTTGCATTTCAGTATCTTCATAGCTTCCATTTCCCTGTCTGAGGGTTTGATATTGATGGCATAGCAATAAAAGCTGAACAGCACTAAATCTCTAACAAAGGTAACTAATCTGTTTAAGAAGCAAAAACCAGAATCAAAAGAGGACCAGGGAAAATATCAGAGTGTTAATGTCTAATTCCTGAAGCATGTCCTGAGAGGCTGCCTCATGGTTGGGCTGCACGCCATTGGCCACACTCGCAGGGTTTCTAGTGTCCTCTGGAATGCTGCACCGGCCTCACCCAGAGGATTCAAGTCCTTGCAGCTGGTCGCCTGCTCCCACAGGTATCCACAGGCCAAACATGGTCGAACATCGCAGGCAGCTTGGTGGTGTTGAACTAGAACCGCGTCACACTCGGGTCTCTAGTCTCGTAGGCCCCTTTCAGCTGTTCTCAGACCTCGCGTCAGACCATTTTAAGTGCTTTTATGTAGGCAAACAAGGATTTAGAAAGGACAGCATTAGGATCATTCATTCTGCCCGCCCCAGTAAGTGGCAGAGGTACCCCACACAAAATCTCAAAGGGTGTAAGCTTAAATCACTCTAGAGTGTTCCACACTCAGAACAAGGCAAAGGGAAGGGGGGCTGTCTAGTCATTACCACCGGTCTCCAATGCTAATTTGGTTAAGGTCTCCTTAATTGTTCTATTTATCCTCTCTATCTGTCCTGAACTCTGGGGTTTATAAGCACAATGTAATTTCCAATTAATCCCCAGCTGTGTGGCCAGTCCCTAACTAAACTGGGCAACAAAGACCATTAACAGACCCAGTTAGTTACCTTGGGTATTCCAAACCTTGGAAAGATTTCTTCCAGGATCTTCTTTCCATATTTTGCCAGCTTGACTTCTGTGAAGTCCATCTCCCAGTAAGCTCTGGGCCAGTCGCCCCTCAGTCTCTTCCCATTGGTTAAGGCACAAGCTCTATAGTTTCTCACCACAGCTTTCGCCAAATCAGACAGTCCTTCTTCTTGTGGGAGAATTAATTTACCATCTCAGTTTTTTATTACCCCATAAGGGGTTTCAGAGTGAAAGCCCAAATTGTCCATCACTTGATGGTCGTCGGTGGCATATCTGAAACTGATATCTCGAGTGTCAAAATAGTCTCTGGAATCCTTACTGCTAGAATCATTGCTCCCTGGGCAGCTTTCTAGGCAGCCATGTCAGCCATCTGATTTCTTTTTTGCAACAGTGTCCTGAGCCCTTTGGTTTTGGTTCAAAGAGGCTCAGTATTTCTGCGTTGTCAGCAGCCCTCTTTGTCTATAGATTGCACCATGTATATGAGCCGTGGCAAAAGCATATCGGTACTAGCTTTCCATCTGCCACTGAATCTCCCGCCATTCGCTTACCTTCCACCACGAAACTGCTGCCATCTGTATAGCAGTTCAGACTTCCTGGCCAGGGCTGGTCCTTCAGGTCGCTCCGAGTACCTGTTTCTTCTGCCAGGATATCGTCAGTCACAGGCAGAAAGGTGGCAGGATTCAAGATGGCCGGGGGTGCAAAGATCACCCCTTTCAGTCAACAACAGGCTCTGATAGTGCATCACGCGAGTATTAGTCATCCATCAGTCAGGGGGCTGCTGGAAAGTTGATGCTGCCAAAAGTCCTCTCTGGGGGAGCGAACTGAGGAGGTTAAGTGTCTTGTATTGGCTTGTAATCATTAGTGTCTGGCTTCTTCAGTTTCAACCCAAACTTTTGGGAATTCTGCTAGCCATTCACTGATATCTGGGGCTTCCGTCTTTGTCACCCAGGTTCTCTGTCTGTCTAGTTCCTATCTTATCTTTTGCCTTTCTCTCCTGCACTGCGGCCAAAATCCTTCTCGCCTGTACACTTTCTCTGCCTCCTTAACTAAATCTTCCAGTAACCTCTCAAGAAACACAGACAGTGGCTCGTTTTGGTCCCTGAAGGACTTCTCTTACCTTGGCCAAATTGGTGGGCCATCTCGCTGCCCTTGGAGACCCGCTAGAGCCCGATGGTAGACTACCAGCCGCCCCTTACCTGCAGTTAAGGGGGAATCCCGCATCAATCTCATTGGGAAGCTGCATAGGCTGCCTGTTGTCACCAGGAACGTTCTTACAGGCTTCTAACAGAATTCTTTCCTTCTCTTCAGTAGTAAAGAGAACCTGTAAACTCTATTGACAATCATCCCAGGTGGGCTGGAGGGAAAACATCAAAAACTCTACCAGTCACGTCAGACTGGCTGGGTTGTCTGGAAAGGAGGGGTGATTAGTCTTCTAAGAACCCCACAGATATCTTTTCTCTTTCTTAAGGGGGGAGCTAAATTTGTCTCTACCACTGTATCTAATTGACAGCAGACTGGTACTGTGTCACAGCTGTTCTTATTTTTTCTTACTCTAGCAATCATTTCCACCTGCTCTATCTTCTTTTCAACCATAAACATGAGTGAGTCAAAATTTCTGGAGCTCACGATTGAACTGCCAACTGCAGTCACTGTTTCACTATACTTTTTAAGTTTCTTTTTGCAATACTAGAGTGTAACCATAATTCTGAGAAACAAAACCAATTTTTAACAATGTAAACAACCCATTTTCTCTAAAGTTAACACTAAATGCATTACTTTCAGGTTACAAAGTTGGCTGTCAGTTCCTATATATGAATGCATGATAGTGTGCTTTTAATAACTCATAAGAGACATTGTTTTAAATCTTATCTCTATACATCTGGCTTCTGAATTACTCTAAATCTGAGTTACCAGCTTTAAGCCAACTTTCTTTTACCAAGGCTGCAAATTTTTAACCATACCCGGTACCTTATAGGCCAAATAATCTATAACCAAGACATGCAAAACATTCTTATATTTTTAAAACCAGTCATAAACAAAAATGAAGTAAATGCACAACTTATATTTTTTTCAAACAAAATGTTCTTGCTTTTTCTGGCTATGATTTCAAAAGAAGCACCTTGTCACCTGCTAAACTCAATAATCAATGAGACCAAGGCAGGGCTCCAAAAGTCAATTGAAACTGTTTTTTGTTTTTATTTTTCTTATTTTTAATTTCTTGTAAGGCTATTAGCCATTCCTTGAGGCAAAACTTTCTAGTGATATAATTCCATATGCATTTCTTGGAATGGCAGCTGGAGTAGGCAAGTCAGGCTGTAATTAATTTCTCCAGCATAATCATTATATAGCTCCTGGACCATAAACTGTCTCTTTTAAATGTCCTTGGGTCTGAGGCTGACCTGTCTTCCCCAAGGAAGAAGCAAGGCAATAAAACAAATTCCAGAAAACACCTTTCCAGGGACTAGTCAGAGTGACCATGACAACAGGAATGTCACACCAGCTTCTGCTGAGCCCTCTCTGAGCTTTGTCTTAACTCAAATGTGAAAGTTCTTAATTTGGGCCTATTTCCTGAGGCCTGGCCCAACGATTATCTCTCCTACACTGAGAATAGATTCCAGAGGAGTGATTCTTCTGTCTGTCTATGTCTCTATTTTTTTGGGAGTCTTTCCTAAAATGACCTATGTCCCCATACCCAGAACATTCCTTAACACCTCAGCACTGTGAAAGCATGGCTTAGACTGTAGTTATCATTCTCATAAGCCAATTGTATAACCAAGACTCCTGCCTGAGGGTCTCTAAAAATCCTACCTGTCCTTTTAGCGGCCTATCAAGGCCTTATTTGATCCCAGATAAAACTTTACACTGAAATCTCCTTTTCAATCTTGGGGGAAGAAAAGAAAATCAGTTTCTTTACCAAGAAAGCCAAAGAGTTCTTAGCCTCTCTAAGAGCAGCTTGTGTAAAGAATCATTTTTGCCAGGGCTCTTCCTGCTGTGTCTCACTTTCATCCACAGAGCAGGGGGACTTGCCTATAAGTTTTAACCCTTTTTATCTTTCTTTCTATACATGAAACATAGAACAGACATTTATTCTAATAAAACAAAGACAGACAACGACACACGTGGACAAATTTGGCGCCAAGGACTCACAATAGACATAGAAAGCATAACCAAGAATCTCTCCTGTAGGGGCCAGAGAGTTCTCTTTCTTTTGCTAACACACCGCGGAGATCAGACAATTGTTTTAGCTATTTCTCTGCCAATGGCCATGTTAACTCATGTTAACTCTTGTTAACTCAGGATATTTAGCACAGTAGAGTCAGTTCAAAATAACGTCAGTCACAGTCCAAAAACACACAAACAGTTCATCAAGAAAACAGAAAAAACACAGTCAGTTCACCCCCATCATGGGCGGTGAATATACCAGGTACAGAGTATTCTCACCCCTATCACAGGTGCAGAGACGGGTTACACAATCAAGACATGAAAGACTGCCGGTGAGAGAACCTAATGACCAGATGACATGGCCAGCCCATGCTGGACCTAATTTAACAGATTTCTTACATCACCAGCAATGAACAACACAGAATTAGTTGTGCCTTTAACTTAGTTAAAAGGTCCCTACGCAGCAAAGGGGTAGGACACTCAGGTATCACTAGGAAGGAATGAGACACCTGTCCTTTTCCCAGGTCTACTGTTCTCGTGGTGGTCCACGAATATGAGTTCTGTCCAGTGGCTCCAATAACTATGGTTTGCTTACTTCCCAACTTCCCCAGGGGTTTCTTGAGCACTGAGAATTCTGCTCCCATGTCGACAAGAAAGTCCATGGGGGTCCCCTCCACTTTCAGGGTTACCCTAGGCTCGGGGAGGGGGGCCAAGCCCTGACCCCCCCTAGTCTTCATTGCTACCTAGGGCCAGAGCCTTAAGTCCCTTCTTGGCGGGACACTCTCTGGCCCAATGTCCTCTCTCCTTGCAATAGGCACATTGGTAGGTGCCGGACCTATAGCTCGGAGAAGTAGAGAAAACAGTGGAGTCGGGTCCTTCCGGACTCAACCCTCTCCGGCTCCTAGTGCCAGTTGCCGGCCCCCCGCCCCTGGCTGTTCCCTGTGGCTCCGGACTTGGTGCCGAGGCCGGGGGAGCCTGTGGTGGTTGATGATAAGGGGGGGG
>NW_021624321.1:0-1397 GCF_004785775.1 Grammomys surdaster
TGTGGGCCCAGGCATGCACATGGTGCATATACATACACATAGACAAAAGACTCATATACATGAAATAAGTAAAAGGAAAAGACAGAGGAGCCCTAGAGCAGCCCAGGCAGGAGAGGCTGCAAGGCTGAGAGGTTCCAGCAGCTCCTGATCTTCCCACTGTTGGGCTTCCTTCACAGACACAAGAGCCACCTGAGCTCGGCAGAGCGGTGCACTCCTTAAATCCCAGCACTCAGAGGCTGAGGAGGTGCATCTCTATGAGTTTGAGGCTAGCCTAATCTACAGGGTGAAACCCAAAATGGTCAGAGCTACATAGTGAAACCCTGTGTCCAAAAAGCAGAGAGAAGAAAAAAAGTTATAATCATCAGAGGGACGGTGCCTGGAGCCCAGACTGAGCAGTGTGGGAGGGGGGAACCGGCTGAGCCAGGGCAGAGCTAGAAAATGGTGGGAGCAGAGACTCAGCAGATGGAGAGAGAGGAGCAGATTAAGGAGGACAGGCTAGGGTTGGGGACATCAAAAAAGGACCATCCAGGCTGTGTGGCCACCACCTCGCCTACCTCTCCTCCAGTGACTAATGGCAGGCCATCCATTGTGGCTGACATTAATGCTTCCCACCATCCATCTCCTGCTCATTAAATTACCATTTTATGGCAAAAATCTTTCTTTCTCATAATTGATAAAAAAATCTCCTTTTGATGTTTGGCATTATTGGGGGAAAATGGTTTTTTATTCTTCATTATGTTATATATATATATATATATATATACATATATATATATATTTATTTATTTTTTTTTTTTTACTGAGATCTGCTGGGAAGGCAGGATGAGGACAAGCCAGGAAGAGGGAACTCTCTCTCCTCCCTCCCCTGCTTCTTCATACCAGCTGCATGGCTACCAGATCCTTCTGTTCCAATCCCAGAACAATCACTTGGTGGCCTTCTTAGAGACAATCTGGAAGACAGGACAGGTGCCAGGACAAACAACAGTGGCTTTCAGGCCAGGAGAAGCAGGTCAAAGGACAGCTGAGCCTAAAAATGAGATCCTACAGATGACTGCAGGCCAGTGAGGCAGGCTGACCTCAGCAGGCCAGACCAGAGTAAGAGCACCAGGAATCAGGACCGAGAGCCCCAGGGAGCAAGGACCCCCTACCCCTAAGGAAGGGGCTGTCACAATACCTGCACAAGAGGAACTCAATAAATACAGAGCTTATCAGGAGGACTGGGCAGTCAGAGAGCACAGTGTTCTAACAGTCCATCTGAGCTCACCTTCCAGAGTCTACAGAAAAAGAAGCAAGAAATAACCCAGGACCACAAAACTAGTAAACCTACAAGGAGTTTGATTTCTGCCCCTCGGTTCAATACAAACATCGAGTGTCATGTGAAGTTCCCCTCAAGGGCC
>NW_021624322.1:0-1804 GCF_004785775.1 Grammomys surdaster
GCCAAACCACTCTCCACTTTGCTCCATAGATTCCAGCTTTGCTTACCAATGCTAGCTCCACACATCTCAGAAAGAGTCTATCCCTCAGTCTTTGTATTGACAGCCTCTTCCCTATTCCTCACAGCTCTGGCATTTGTTCAATAAGACCAGTATCAGCCTCCTGTATTCTGACTGCAGACTGGCATTGCTCAGGTAAGTCCTAAGAAAAAGAAACCAGAGATGCTCAGTGTGTCCCAGATCCAAAGGGTTCTTGGCTTCCTTCCTTTTCTCTGGTATGTTCACTACCCCTATGGAAATCCTGAAGGGCCAGATTCAGTACCCAAGGTGTCCCCTAGTCATATAACTTCCACTTCAGTCACCCCCCACAGCCTGCAGACCATCAGCTGGTTGTTGAACTTTTCCTGCTCATCCATTCTGAATTCCCACCTTCATCCCCTCATTGTGAAATAAAAGGGAATCTCCTTGAAGCTTTAAACTCTGTCCCTAGAATGTCTTTTATAGTGTTGATCTAGTATTATTTATTATACTGTGAAAAGTACTCTGACCAAGAAACTTAGGGAGAAAAATGGAATACTTTAGCTTTACATCTCAAGTGACCGTTTATAATGATTTTCAGGGAAGTCAGAGCAGCTAATGATTGAGACATCACATCACACCCACAGACAAAAATCGACAAACATAAAAGTAGGAATGTCCTCTCACTTGTACTCAGATTGACTTCTCTACTCCTATATACTCCAGAATCCCTGGAGTAGGATCTGGAACTAACCACATAGGATAGGGAATCCCATATTAATTAGCTTCATGAAGATCATTCCCCACAGGCATGTCCACAGGTTGGCACAATGTAGATAATTCCTCAATGAAACTCTGTTTACAGGTGATACAAGTTGACAGTTAAAGCTGAGAAGCACAGATATTACTGTCTCTGGTCTTGCTTTAATTCCCAAATCCACCTCTGTCTTTAAGATGGACACTTTATTCCTCACACCATGAGAACATAGATTAGTTTCTTGCATTCAATAAAAATTCTTACACCAAGCCTACTGATGTTCACAGACTACTGGAAGTCAGTACACTCAGAGAATATAAGCCTTAGGTGTTACCTCTACACCAGTCACCACATCTCCTTTGGCTCCTTCCTCTCTTGCCCTGCACCTTAAGATGCTTCCTAGACAATCTCTTTATCATCATTCTTCTCATCTGTTCTTCTCAGGCCTGAAAAAGATGGAGCAGCCACAGGAGTAGATGCCATCTGCACTCATCATGCAGACCCAACTGGACCTGGGCTGGACAATGAACGGGTATTCTGGGAACTGAGCAATCTGACCAACAAGGTTACTCAGCTGGGTCCTTACACCTTAGACAAGAACAGCCTTTACATCAATGGTGAGCAGTGGCCATGTGTGCTCTTGTGCAGAGCATACACTCTCCCGTCAGCCTCCACTGCCTCACTCTACTCCATTCTCACTCTTTTATTTTCTCTTTAGGTTATACACACCAGATCCAGTACACCACATCTCCAAGTGAGTATTCAGAGGCTCATCAAGTCTCTCCTATGCTGTAAGTCCAAGCCCCATGAAATATAAAGAAACAAAAGCCCCCATCTGTATTTCTTTCCTTAAGCCTCTCTCCTCCTAGAGATGAACAAAAATGTTTGCCCTAAAAAGCTTCCAGTCTTGCTGGAGGCACAGCTCAGGAAAATGCTAACAGTAGGTATGGAGTTTGATCCCTAGCAGCTGTGTAAAAAGCTGGGCATCATGGTCTACATTTATAATGCTAGCTCTAGAAGGAGTAGGCAAGG
>NW_021624323.1:0-6953 GCF_004785775.1 Grammomys surdaster
TTTGTTTTGTTTTGTTTTGTTTTGTTTTGTTTTGTTTTGTTTTGTTTAAGACAGGGTTTCTCTGTATAGCCCTGGCTGTCCTAGAACTCACTCTGTAGACCAGGCTGGCCTCGAACTCAGAAATCTGCCTGCCTCTGCCTCCCAAGTGCTGGGATTAAAGGTGTGTGCCACGACCGCCTGGCAAAATTGTTTTCTTTTACCTAATTTTAGCACTGATTTTTTTTTCTATCCCTATTGTTACATTTCTGTTGTTAGGCCATGGTGAAGTCATGTTTTAGATGTTTATGTAATACTGACATGTTTAGAGGCTGTGTTCTTTTTTTCAAGAATGTAGGATCTGTTATACATTGTCTCTTTTGGGACTGAGGCCATTTATTCTTCATCAGGAACTTCACTTCTCTGCCCCAAGGAACCCTCAACCTTGGTATCCCCATTTCTTAATCTCAGTCCTTTTCCCTTGCTAGGCCTGAGAAAGGTGGAACAGCCATTGGAGTGGATGCTGTTTGCACTCTTCATTCTAATCCCTTGGGCCTTGAGCTGGACAGAGAGAAGTTGTACTGGGAACTGAGCCATAACACCCAGGGTGTCACCAAGCTAGGATCCTTCACCTTAGAAAAAGACAGTCTGTACATCAATGGTGAGCATCCCCTCAGGAGTCATAAACTGATGATGAGAATGTTATTCTACGACAAGTGGGCTTTCTGGTTTATCACAAGACCTTTGCTACATATGATCTGAGCTCATCTTAATTTGATGAGTTAAGGGCCCACATAAGCTTTTGAGTCTTCAAATTCTTCTCTTTTCTCTGTATCATTACATTACCAAAGCATTATTTGAACATGTGTTTAACCAACAAAGACCTTGCTCTAGTAGCAATAAATACCATCTCTGGTTGAAGTCAATGGTGCCTCAATAGTTGTTTAAATCTGGGTGTGTTTGTAGTTGTGTTTGTTGTTTTGTTTTACTTTAAGTTGCATCTTGCTATGTGACCTAGACCTAACAATGTAACTCAGTCTGTCCTTAAACTGATGATTCCAGCTCCCCTGAGTGCTAGATTTGCACTGTAAAATTGCATACAAGTATATCTCATGTCTTTGTGGAGGTAAAACACCTCTATCTTGCTTGGTATGTGTCTGGCCTTGTTCTCTGAGCCTTAGTTCCATCAGGAGCTTTCATCTGAAACTTTATACTGAGCTAGGTGTGGTGGATCATCCCTATAATTCCTGAGTTTGCCTGGTATGTGCAGGACTCTTGGTTACATCTCTAGTACCATAAGGAAGAAAAAGAGAAGGGAAAGAATAGAGTAGGAAATAGAAGGAGAAGGAGAAGCAGAAGGAAAACTAAGAGGCATTTACCAGGAGTGATGGCCACTGCTTGCAATCATTGTACTTCAAGATGAGATTGAAGATTTTCTGCAAGTTTGTGCTCAGCTAGAGTTACAGAAAGAAGTGAAGGCCTACTGGACTACAGAATAAGATTCTATCACAAAGAGATCAAAGATTCCATCTCAAAGAAAAGTTGGAGCCTTCATTTCCTTCCCCATATATCCCATCAAATATATGTGGAAGAAATTTGGGGTGTGTCTGGTGTTTCAAGTAAATTATAAGTTTACAAGAATGGACATGGTTCTCTGGATGATGCTAAGTGTTTTGTTGTATAGACTTGAAGTCTCACCTGGAGATGTGGCTGATGACCCTAAGCTATATTATAAACATGTCTGTCCTCACATCCTCATTCTGTCCTGTTCTCATTGCAGGTTTTACACATATAAGACCCTTTGCTTCCACTCTCAACAGTGAGTACTTAAGAATCTGATGGTTGTGTTCACCTCATCCTATGGGAACAGTGGTTGATCTATCTCCTACTGAATTCAAGCTCATGAAGAAGAAAAAAAATAAATTAAAAGCTGGGCTCTCACATTCCCCCATCATAATGGTTCAATTTGAAGAGTAAAGACGCTCTCTTGTGACATTCATGCTCTACCTCAAATAGAAATTTTTACTCCAATCCATTTTTCCTCAGCTCCCGTGACGTCCTCTCTGTTTTTCACTGAGACCTCCACTGCAAAACCTATCCACTCTACAGGTAGGCGCCTTCTCTCTCCACCTCCTTCTAGGAAGCCAACACCCTCCATTTCAAAGACAGGATATTGGAGATAATTGAGAGAACTCAGAGTATTCATTGGTGCTTCCTGTTCTTTGAATTTTCCAAGAGCCAGAGATTGGTTACCCTCAAATCTCCAGCCATATCAATCTTGGACAATGTATTTACTCTGAATAATTTACTTTCCTCAACTATCACATGACATATTTATTTAAAACTTCATACTAAAAGACTCGATTGGCCACTCATTTAATCCCACTATTTATAGTTTAGCAGTAAATGCTTAAGTAACATGCCCAAGTCCCTGTTTTGAATTAAATTTAGTGTGTGTGTGTGTGTGTGTGTGTGTGTGTGTGTGTGTGTATTTGTCTCCTATGCATTCATGTCTGGCCAGAGAGTGTAGAAGAAAGTGTCTATGATTGGAGTTGTAGGCATTTGTAAGCCACTAGATGTGGGTGCTGTGAACTAAACCTGTATCCACTGGCAGAGATAAGAGTTCCAAACAGTGGCTTACTGAGAGAAAGGAACAGGAATGGAAAAATAAAGATAACAAGAAATAAAACAAAAGCAATACTAGGACCAGGAGATCTTGAATAAGCTGATAACTTATGAAAAGCAAATTTACTAAGAAGTACAAGATCATATATACTGCTTTCAGGGGGTGGGGAGGATGTCCAAGAAGAGAGCTAAGTCAGGCAATGTTGGCACAGGATACTTCAGAAGCAGCTGCTTTCGGTGATATTCACAGCCCAAGAAGAAAGCCAGATCCCTCAGGAATCAAAAGCTTAATTCCTCCTTACTCTCCAGGACCCTTATTCCTACTGATTCAGGTCATTAGAAAAGTAAGGAGAGAGAAACTCTTCCATGTACCCACAGGTCTAACCCTAATGTCACCTAGTTTAACTGAGCACTTACTTACATGAATAGTCATTTTTATTCTCTGTCTGTACTGCTGGGGACAGTCTAGAGCCTATATTCCAGAATCAGACTGTGCTTGCTAAGTCTGTCCCTGGACAAGGACTGTAAGGGTCCAAAATTCCTGAAGGAAGACCCCAGACTCAGATAGACAAAGAGCAAAGACAAAGAGCATTTTTTTCTGCAGGGGACAACCTTTTTTTTGAAATGACAATCCAAGACAAAGGCATGAAGGCCTTCTTATTGGGAACTAGACAAACTCTCTAGAAAGATTAGGTGCTAGGAGGTCACAGGTGGTCAGTGGTCTGCATTCCTATGTCATGAACATTTAACCATGCAATGAGATAGGACTTCCCAGCAGAGATGGCCCATTCTGAGATATTTCGCCATTTTTGTGGCTATCCCCAGGCTGTTCTTTGGGAGGGGGTTTTACAAGTTTGTTTCTGTATTTTATGGTCTGTTCCTGGAACTGGTGTCTATGGCCTTCTTTTCAACATCAGGCCTGGTCCTTACATGGAGACAAATGGGGGTTTATGTTGTCCTTTCAAGTTATAGAACTATTTCAAGTCATAGAACTTTTGTCTTTTCTTTTCTTTTTTTTTTCCTTTGGTTTTTCATGACAGAGTTTCTCTGTGTAGCCCTGGCTGTCCTGTAACTCACTCTGTAGACCAGGCTGGCCTTGAAATCAGAAATCCATCTGCCTCTGCCTCCCAAGTGCTGGGATTAAAGGTGTGCGCCACCACTGCCCAGATCTTCTGTCTTTTCATGGGGCCTGAGAAAGACCTGAATCAGTCTGACTGTACAAATTCTAAGTTTTAAGAGAGAGAGTTGTTGTTGTTGTTGTTGTTGTTGTGTGTAGATATTTGTACATGCATGGACCTGAATGTGGATGCCAAATCAATGATGAATATCATTCTTCAGAGCTGACCACCTTATTTTTTGACATAGTGTTTGTAACTAACCTGTAGCTCATCCATTCTGATAGGCTATTATTTTAGGGTTTTACTTCTGTGAACAGTTACCATGACCAAGGTAACTCTTATTAGGACAATATTTAATTTGGCCTGGCTTACAGATTCAGAGATTCAGTCCATTATCATCAAGGTGTTACATAGCAATGTCCAGGGAGATATTTTGCAGGAGGAACTGAGAGTTCTACGTGTTCATCTGAAGGCCATTAAGAGAAGACTAGCTTTCAGGCAGCTAGGATGAGGATCTTAAAGCCCATAGTGGCACACCTACTCCATCAGGGTCACACCTCCAAATAGTGCTACTTCCTGGCCCAACCATATACAAACCATCATACCTATTTTCTTGCCAACAAGCTTCAGAGATCCAGCAGTCTCTATCTACCCAGTACTGGCTTCACAGATGTGTAGTGTAGCCCCATACCCAGATTTTTACATAGGTACTGAGGATCTGAAACAGGTCCTCATGTTTGTAAGAAAAACACTGGACTGAATGAGACATCTCCACAGCTCTTTAGTTTTCAACAGGAAAGGTGAGAACAATGTACACTATATATAGAACTGAGGGATTCAAGGTCATCTTGAAGGTGGAGGACTGGAGCAGGGACTGGCTCTACTTCAGTTGAGGTTCAGAATCCCATACCCATCCTTCTCATACTGTATACTGGCACTGCTGAGGATTCTAAACAACAGACACCATCTTCATCTTTTCTATTCTCTTGTTTAACATCACTGAAAGAGCTAGAGTTTGAAGTTCAAAAGCGACACTGAGGAAGATTGTAAGGTCAGGTAAGAGATTCATTAGAATTCTAACTAATCCCATGGACAGAAAGCTTATTGGTGGTTCTGAAAAGAAATCAAACACATGAGGGAGAGTAAGGATCTTTTCTTATAGATCCCAGAGGAACAGGGTTTTATGTAATCAGGCTGACTCTGGTTCCTAAGTAGTCAGTGATAAGTTATTTGTCTGTCCGTGAAATGAGTCAATCTAAGCCAGATTTTACTCACCAAATACAGGTTTACTGCAATGCTGTTCTCCAGCAAGTTTACTGTCCCCAAGAACATAGGCTGGAGGGAAGGAGGGCATGGACCAAGCTAGAGAGGAAGCAAGAAAAAGCATGCACAGAGATGAGGAGAGAAGGAGAGTGAGGGAGAGAAGGAGAAAAAGAGGAGTTCAAATTTTCTGGATTATATAGGAAAGTGTCTCTGGGGGAAGGGCTGCCCAACTCCTGTGCTGGAAATTTAAGGATTGGGGGTTTGGATATGCTAGATAGGGACTGAGAGATGCTGGGAGAACTGGGAGGCAAGATCTGGTTTGGTGAGTAAAATATGCACCTCAGTCCCTTGTCCTGGAGTCTGAAATCAAACAGTCAGCAGATTGTCTCTGATTCTTTATTGTCTGTAGGCTGCCTGTGATTCCTAATTGGTCACTAGGCCATCTCTGATTACTTAGGGAAGGAAAGAGCGGAACCTTGTATTCTCTGGAAGGAATGAGTGACTCTTAAAATGTGGAGGAAGTGGAAAAAAAAGGACATATCTAGTTTCAGGTGCACCAAGTGTATGGGTTGGGTCACCACTGGTAGTGCTCCTAAAGTCTTGGACTGTGACATCCTGAAATGTGTGACCTTCCTGGAAGGTCCTGATATTCACTTGGAATGTAGGAACCTGAGGAGTCTTTTAGGGGATTGCAGATTCACAGAGACACTTTTGTTAGAAAATTTATCATTTCCATTACAATGACTGTAGGAAAGAGCTGGCAGGTGAGCGTCTCCTAAACAGCAGAGTAGCCTGGATTCTAGCCAGCATCTCTTGTTTCCACTGATCACTAAGAGAAAATTGAGGTTGCACTGTGATCTGGAACTGCCCATAAAAACTAAAGGAAAAAATACTGCAGCTGCAAAGGCTGGACTTGACTCAGACTGTGCCTTTTGGAGATTATGTAAGTATTTAATATCCCCACGGCTGGGATTTATGTCTGTAAAATCAGCTTCCTAATAAAATCTTCCACGAGATCAATTTTTTAAGAAAAAGCATGTAGAGTATAACCCCAATATAACACATAATTAAAAAAGAAAAAAAGTTTCACCATTTTGTTTGTCCATTCACAGTAGAAAGCAAGTTGATTTGCATTTAGACACACATGCTTGTGGATGCTGAAGGTCACCTTAGATGTTATTCCTCAGGTACCACCCACAGTTCGTTTTTGAGCCAACATGTTTCATGATCCTGGAATTACATAGTAGGAGAAGCTGGCTGGCCAGTAAAACACAGAAATCCTTCTGTTGCCGCCTCCTGAACACTGGAGGTGTGTACAATCACACCTGGCTTTTTTTTTCTTTTTTTGTAGATGGGTCCTGGGATTAAGCCCTGGTCCTCATTCTAGACTTTAGTAACTGAGCCTGTCCCTAGTCCTCTCTCTGACTTTAAAAAATATTTCTTAAATTAATTATAACATGAGTGTGAAAATCAGAGGACCACTTATGAGAATTTGCTCTTTATTTCTACTGCATGGGGATCATGGATCCCAGACATAACTCAAGAATTAAGTAATTACACAAGGCCATCTCACAAAACATATGAATGCACTAACTTTATTTTTAAAAACTCAATATGTACATGGGTTTCTTAAAAACAAATTGCATTATATCAAACCCTAGAAAATAAAGATACATGTTGGAACTTTCTCAACATAGGGTCTGATGTGATTAGTCTCTTCACCATGGTGTACTGAACCCTATAGAGAAATCCCACTCATGCCTGATATGTAACAAGTGATACTGGATCTACTCTCTTCCCTGGGAAGGCTGTGATCCTAGAGGAGGACTCTGCAGTCCTGGAAGATACCCAACTTCCCAGAGGATTCAGCAACTCAGTGTGTCTTTCTCCCTCCCACATTGTAGTGCCAGGTTCTCCTCTGGTGCCTTTCACCATCAACTTCACCATCACTAACCTCGAACATGAGGAAGG